>NC_079162.1:42076348-42376348 GCF_947563725.1 Argiope bruennichi | reverse complement strand
GGTTGATTAATTTATCTGAAAAGTATGTTTTTTAGCATTTGCTGTTTAACTACAGAGATTTGAAACCTATAACTTTGGTTTTGTGGCGTACATTGGAGCAAAAGCAATATTTGTCTATACTGTGCTAATCAAAAAGTAAAATATAAGAACTGGTGATAAAAATAAATATATAAAAGCAAGTAAATATAAATATGGCATAAAATATAAAAATTCAATGGTGAATATACAAAATTAAAAATTTAGAAGCTGAAACTGAGGCAATGACTTGAAAACAGAAGTAGAAAAAATAAACGAAACATACAAAAAAGCTATAAGGTGATAATGAATATATTAATCAGATGATGTTTTGTCAAGTTATTTTCATATAACAAAAAATTATAAAAATACTAAAATTTAAATTATTAGATTTATGTACAATTACTGAACTTTAAAGGATTTTAATAGTCTTAAATTACTAATTTCCAACTGTACATTTAAAATTTCTTTGAAAAAAAAAAAGAATTCTTCAATTTTTGTAAAGTTACTATAATATATGTTATGATAACTATCTTTTAAAGATAGATTACAGATTTTTTTTGTTATTTGTAGGCAAGATAAGTGTGTCCATATATTCAAATATTTGTTTGGTTGATTAATTCATCTGAAAATATGTTTCTAGCATTTGCTGTTTAACTACAGAGATATGAAGCCTATAACTTTGGTTTTGTGGCGTACATTGGTGCAAAAGTCATATTTGACTGTACTGCGCTAAGTAAAAGGTAAAATCTAAGAACTGGTGATAAAAATAAAATTAATATATAAGAGCAAGTAAATTGATTTGAAATGGCATAAAATATAAAAATTCAATGCATAGATAAAATTAAAAATTTAGAAGCTGAAATGGTGGCAATGATTTGAAAACAGAAGTAGAAAACAATAATGCTAAACACACGCACACAAAAAAAAGGTAAAAGGTAATGAAAATATTAATTAGATGCTGCTTTGTCAAGTTACTTTTTTATAATAGAAAATTATTAAAAAAATACTAAAATTCATCCAACTTGATACCAAAATAAATCATACTGTTAACTTTTTTTTTCAAAATGATAAATTGTGCATATTTCACTACTAATTACAAAAAATGTGCATCATCAGAGAGTTTAAAGAGAAAACAAAAGACTGAGACTAAAAGGCTAAGTGGATAGCATACCCCTGTAAGCCTCTAAAACCCAGCCGCCATTAAAATCTAGTTCTTTAAAAACCCTTAATATTATAAAAATTATGTCACATGCAGTAGTTTTACCGTAAAATATATTAGAACAGTGAACTAAAAACTGTTAAATTTATTATCTCTTCACGTAGAAAATTGTGGAGCGTTTATAGAACAATGAAATTCCCGAGCGTGTGTTTACACTGTCATACACAAAGGCGTTATCTTCACAAAAATACTTAAATAGAAAAAGTATTATATTTACAAACGAAACATGAAAAAAAGTAAATTCACACTGATGTAGAATAAAAGAGACGAGTTAAACTAATTCATAAAAAGATATACCAGAGATAAATCCACCGAAGGGTTCAAATGTATTTGTAACAGACATAAGCTTACAACCATAGCCATAAGCCTACACCAGTCAGCTGGGGGAATAATGGCGGCTATGGCTGGGATACGCTATGGTAGAACTTGAGTTTTGAAAATATACAGAATTCTCACTTACTGCCCTTCTTCGTTATTCTAATATGCTTGAACCACGATTTGTAAGGACATGGCACATCATCTTCCATTTCTTTATGTTCTTCGTCTACTGATTCCATAGGAGGATTGTTGACAGCTTTGGCTTTGTCACATAACGCGACCGAAAGCATCATGGACGACTAACACCCACGAACCGGACGGTTGCAGTCAAAAACGAAAAAAGGGAAGTGAAGAGGGGGAAATAGCTCATAGGAAGAGCGAGTTTTAATGCGGAGGTTAGCGCTAGCTCAATGGTTGCTTGTGAAAAAACGTTTCGACAAAAGATGAAAGATTAGTGTAATCGCCAAGATTGAAACGCATATTTTTGTTTTCTCAGATAAGTATAGAGGGCAACAGTCCTCCTAATACGAATTCATAATATGAGCTCATAATTAAGTTTTATGAATCTCATTATTGATTGAAAATGATGTTATGAATGTTAGTTGTTGTTGAAGGTAATGTGGGCATGAAAAACTGAATCTTCTACAGTCGCGTTTTTTATTATTATTATTTATTAAATGGCAATAAATTAATATGTTTTTAATACGTAAATTCCAAATTAAAACTGGCAAAACTAAAGAATTTTTTATTGTTGAATGAAACTGAATGTTTATACAGGACAATGAAATGAACTGTAAACGGTTCATTTAAAATGCTACTGGAAGCAAAAAATGATTTCGTTCGGGACACAAATTTGATGCTGCTGTAATTGTTTCTCTTGCAATAAGACTCCGCTTTGTTCATTGGAAGAATTTTAATTTGTTTAGTACAATTAAAGATTCATTTACATGTTCATAACTTTCGGAATATGCTAGATTTTTAATTATATAATATTTCTGAAATAATCGATATAAACACAAATAGGCAAAATTATGCATGTTTTTGGTAAAAATTGCTTAATAATTTAAAAAAAAGCTGAACTTTGTGAAAGTGTAAACGTTTATATTCTAGATCTATTTCATAGAATACGAAAGCATTCTACGAATTTACGAAACTAAAAATCAGCACTTTCTCATTCTTATTCATGATCTCTATAGGGGAAAAATTTTTAAAAGTAACCTCAAACAGTTAGATAAAGTTATTATATACATATCCATTAACTTTAAAAATCCATTATTAGACAAATTCAAATTCATCCCAATATTTATAGAATTTTCAGATCAATTTGCAATCAAAAATGTAGAAATTAATTAATGCTTCCAATTTGCTCACACTATTGGAAGAAAGATCTTTAATTCTTTTTGTAAAAAATAGGAACAAATAGAAATAATTCTCAATGCATTTGCAATAAGGAAGAATTTAAAAATTAGTCCATCCTTTTCATACTTATATTATTACTAACTCGAACATTATCAAAAATAAGGAATTAAGGAAACTAATAATCAGAGGCACTAAATTCCACCAGATTTTCAAAATCTCCTTGAAAAATATACTACCTGCTTGCTCAATTACCTAGATAATTTCTGCCAAAAAACAGCAACTAAATTTGATATATGCATGCAGTTCTTCACAGAATGGAAATGGACTCTATATTTTAACTTGAAAGACTTCATTAGAAATAATTACAAACTACCCGATTTAAACTACGAAGTACACGAACATAGAAATATTAAAGATAATATCCAAAAAAAATTCATAATCACTCCTATTGATAAAGCAACCGACAATTACGTTCACTTTCAAAAAATTCTATCTTGAGATTTTGGAGAAAGAGTTCAAAGCATCTGAAACCTGCAAGCTAAGTAATTCTGACACCATTATCATTAAGGAAAAAAATGTCTACTTTAAACAAAGAAAAAGTTAAATATCACAATGTTAATAATAGCATACCATATATTGTTGCCATACCATATATCTAAATTTCATAAACAATGAATAAAATTTAGAGATATAACTTGAGGCTTTGATACTTATTTAAACAAATTCGGAAATATTTTCTCAAAATATCCGAACATCATCCTTGACTTTATTGAAAAGGAAAACTACATCTGAATTATACCCCCCCCCGGGGGCACTTCAAAAATTGAGGTCAGAATCTTCCGAAATGGTGGTTGGTTCTCGTTGCCCTAGTGAGTACTGAAATGGTGTGGGGTGGCTACCCCCTAGAGGATGGAATATGTCTCCGGCGAAAGGGGTTGTTCTGTGGCCGGTGATAACCTCTAGGACTCAACCTTATTTCTCGTCAATGCTGTTGCGGCGGTCCGGTCATTCAGATTTTTCCGGGAGCCTTCAAGTGGATCAGAGTAGTCAACTATGATTATACCTGAATTATAAAATCCAACAATATAGTCATATAATTCTTTCAAAGGGAATTAGATTTTTCTCTCTACTGGCCAAACTATTTCTTCACATCTTAGAAAGAACTCGTGTTTTAAAAATCAATTCAGCTTTCAGATTCATTGATAATCTGATTATATTTAAATTTCATTTCTACTACGCAAAATATTTATTCAGACTGTCTAAAATTTATCAAAACCAGTAATCACGAACACCTTATAATATTTTTATACCTAATTATAGAAAAACAAAACATGAAAATTTATATTTATGATAAACAATTTCTAATTTAGCGTTAATAGGTATATTTTTTGACTCTATATATCCCATAAAATTTCCAAAAACACCATTTTAAATTAACTCATGAGAATTAATAAAATATGGAAGGAGACAAACTCGGTTAACGTTCAAATCAAATGCTTAATAGATAACTTCACCATCAGTAGCATCTCCACTTTTATCTTTGAATCTTTAATCAATGGCGTTAAGATGTAAGTAAAGGATTGCATTTTAGGGCGATGTTGGTGTATTATCTGTGGCAGGATCACCTAAGCCTACTAGGTTTGAACCAAACCTCGAAAATATATTTTTTGACTTCAGAAAAAAAAATTTCATTATTTCCAAATGTTACTTTTCTATAGATGTAAAACAAAATTTGAATAGAAAGTGACATTAAAGCATAATTCCGAATGAAATGTGTTAATTTTTTAAAATTCTAATATAAATAAATAAAATATTTTAAAGGTTTTCAAAGCACATAGATAGTTACATTGTATCGAGATGTCACAAAGAACCGTTATCGTTGTTTTTAGAATTTTCGGCTATTTTTGAAATATGTCATATCCAAATCCGCCTTGATTTTTTTCCCCTTCCGAAAATTGTTGCATCTTCTAATGTCATCATTATCAGCATACATTCTGGAAGCTTGCTATGTTACACGTTGCAAATGTGCAATGTGGAGGGAAATAAAACACCACTTTTAAGTAAAAGCAAAAGCATGATTTCATCTTTTCTTGAGGAGTTAAAATATTTATGAAACAATGAAAATGAAGTGAATTTTATTACAGTATCAAAAATTACTGTAAAAAATATGCTCAAAAATATTTTTAAAAGTTTATTAAAATTAGAGAAAGAGTCTTATGACGATGAAATAAGTATCAATGCATTAACTTTTTTTAAATTTTAGAAAGTGATGTTAAAATTATTTTTGTGCAATAAAATTTTTAGAAGTTATTAAGGGAAAATGTCAATATTTTGCTTAATTGTATAGTTAGAAATTTTGAAAAATCTCTCCAAAAGACATATTTTCAACATTTAATGCAAGTTTACTGTTCGATAAGGTATCTTTATTTGACAATTCTGTTGGCTGTCAAGAAAAAAAATTTGTTTGTTGCATTATGAATGCTTGCATTTGAAAGAATATTTTTAATTCGCCAAAATAGGGACAGGTTGCAGTTCATGCACTATATAAAAAAATATAATGCACATTGATGGAGAAGTAATTTTCAAATGCACATCATTTCTTCTTCCTTTGTTCCCTCTTGTATAATATGTATGATACAAAACCGTGCAGCATTAACTTTTTTCTGTACCTATATTTGAATTGCTTTAAAGTCCCTTCATTAGTTCTTTTTGCTTTGCTCCATTCCCGCTTTGTGAGGATTAATAATAATTAGAATTGCTTTATGGGATATATGAGATATTCTTTAGCTAGAGATATTAGTCCATTTGATTTGATTTGTCGGATTCAAGAATTACTGCTGTCTACTCTCAGCAACTTTGGAGCTGCAACAACAACAACAAAAAAGAAAGAAAAGAAAAAAGCACTCTAACCTTAAATTTAAAATGCTTTAATAAAATTATTGCAATTTGTAGTCAAATTACTGTGCGAGATTCATTCCTGAAGATATAAAATATTTTGCTACTTCTTTTGAAAGCAGTGTAATGATCGCTAGCCTTTAAAATATTTAATTAATTATTTTTAAATATTAAATTTTGTTTTCTAATTGCAATCATATAACACTTTCTTAAAAAAAAAAAAAGATTTCACCAGCCCTATTTACACCATTGCATTATTTTTTTTATTTTATGACCTTAATATTTAATTGAACTGAGATGGCTACAAGGATCCAGTTTATACAACGATTCAAATATCTATCCATTTTCCCCTTGCTTATAGGCAATTCAGAAAAGAAAAGACTCAAATATATGCAAAATAACATAACTATATGTAAGTTCCTAGATTACATCATTAGATTTTCTGGATTACATTAATTTAGAACAAACTAACTATTAGCACCAAACCACTGATAATACTTCTAAAAAAGTAGGTAATATCTGCGTATAAAGCGTTACATATTGATACTGCGTCTGATAATTAAACGTTATGCATATATTATATACTGTATAGTACATGAGATGATGCATTTGAATATGACAACAACTGAATCAAAACCTAATGAAATGTGCACTGAAATGATTGAAAACATTTTCTATTTACATTAAAATGAACTAATAAATTTGGAATGTGAATGAATTTAAGTGATTTTTAACATTTTCCTTTAGAAAAGATATGCATTTTCAGACAATTGGTCCCACTTATTTTTTAAAATGTTAATATGAGTCCTAATTTATTTGTTTTGGTTCTAATAAATATTCTAATGTTTCTATCAATATTTTGATACTACGCTTATAAATGACTTTTATTTAATTGTATTCAGTATACAGATGTAATAAAATTTCTAGGAAAATGTCACTGAGTATAATGTTTCCATAGAGCGCGAAAACATTTTCAGTTCTTTCTCTGATATAGTACAGCTAAAAATTGGATTTTACGGATTGAAAAATTGAAGATATAGGAGAAAAAAAATATTTGAAATTTAGCAGATTTCAAATCTTTTTCTTCTCGCTAATTGTTTATAAAATTTCCTGCAAACTTTCGAGTGAATTAAGAAATTCAAAAATTATTTCTTTGAATTCATTAAATACTTAATGTAGGATGTATTTAAATAATAATAAAACAATCTGAAAATGAATACAATTTTTAGGAAATTCATTGAAATCACCTAAATTTATTCGAATTATAGACGATATTTTAACACTTTTAATGGGAAATTCAAGGGACTAGAGAAAAAAAATAGAATTATCGGCGACTTTGATTTAAAAACTTTTCAGTTAGTTAAATGTGATTGTAAATGAAATTCTCAGAATAGTTTGTAGAAACTGAAAAATATCTGGGCAATTTTTTTAAACTGAGGAAGATAGCGTCGACGACATATCTGCTTTTTTGACATTAAAAACATTGAATAAGCATTTCCCATCAAGACACCTTCCAACACTGGCATCCAGGGTACTATGCGTTCTTATCTTTTAATTTCGGGGTTGATCTTTTCAGTGCGTGCGTAACTTGCACTGAATCTGTGTGACTTATTTATTTCAGTTATTATCGAATCGAAGTTCAGCAAATGAAAATTCGTCTGATTTTTTTTTTATTTTGTTACATCAATTTGAGCATATAAAATTGCATATTGTTCAGTTTAAAGGCAGTAAAAACGACACTTGATTACTAAAAATTACATATAAGACGTTTTAGAAAATTCTCGATAGATTTTTCTTCAGTTGGTATTTGTTTCCTCTTTAAGATAAAGAATTTCATGCAATTCCATTCAATTATTTGTCTTTAGCATCATCATCCTTTGTCGACTAATCGCTTGGTTATGTGATCTGATATATATCGACGCTAAGGAATCAATAGATATTTGAAGTAGTAATAGATACTATTTGTTCATCTGTATAAAAATAATTTATTTTTGAATCTACAATTAGCAAGTTCATTTTGGCGAATACGAGAATTACATTTACATGAAACAGAATCGGCATAGTTCTGCCGTTTTCACAGAGATAACAACTTTTCCTTTCGATGATGAAATTATTTTCCAAGAAATTTTTAGGTAGATATTTGGTAGATATTAGGTAGATTATATATATATATATATATATATATATATATATATATATATATATATATATATATTAATTTTATATATATATATATATATATAAATTTTATATATATATATATATTATATAAATATTTTATTATTATTATTATATATATAATATATATAATAATATCGTGTTCGATTATCTCTTTAAATATTGTCGACTCGAGTAAAAATCTAGGGGAAAGGATGCCGTACCCTCTTCTCTCCCCCCTCCTCACGTCACTATGAGGCATGAATTGTAACAAAAGAAGATAAATTTGGAAATGCAAAAGAAAGTAACGCATTGGAAACGTATGAATACAATACTAAATTTATATACATTTATCGGCATTTTGTCCCTAATGATATTAACAATGCAGTCTTTTTCGCTCAATTTTTTAAAAACTTTTTTAAGAAAGAATGACTTTCTAAAACACATGAGATTTAAGGGGTTTTTTTTATTTTGGTTATGCATCATAGTAATTTAAATTATAAAAATTACACATTTTTACCTTATTATAAAGAGAATATTTAACCAAATTATAACAAGTAAATGATTAATATAACCATCAAAAAGAATGATCTTGCAATAGACGATTTAAAGATTATAACTAAGAAGTGAATAAATCAAAACTAATGGAAAAGCATATTTTAAAAATGGCTTTTCATTCAGTGTTGAAAAAAAATCCACTAACAAAAACCTAAAAAACTGGCAGAATAATGAAAATCAACTTGATTTTATTTTTTAAAAAGCAAGCAATGCTTAAATTGTATTTAAAAAAACTAATATTTAGAAACTTGTTAAAATCGGAAATAATGAACCATAGGAATAAAAGTAGTTCAATTGAAAAGATAATAATTATCTGCCAGTAGGTATGTAAAAACTATATATATAAGCATTATTTTATGTTAAGCAGAATGCAGGTGCGAAAAGCAGTGAAGAGACTTGGCATTTTTAAATTCGATTTATTCTCTCCTGGGAGACAGGCATGATTTATTTACAAGAAGGCGCAAACTAGGCACGTCCACCACAGCACGGCACAAAAGCAGAAGTCGGGAAGAGAGCAAGAAATAAATTATCCTTTGTCTTATATAACATGAGATATTGATAAAGGAAAATATTTTTTTACAGTGCTAATATATTATTAAGATTCTCATAAGGATTTCTGACGCATGACAATCACAAGTAAGGGAAACAGGGATCTTTTAAAAAGAATGTGCTTACTGGACATTTTTCTATCCCGTCGCGTGGAGCGTGTGAAAGTGCAAATGTAAGCACTTTTACAAAGCTTCTCTCGAATTAATTAAGTAGAAACAGCGGAATCGGATCAGGAAATAAGAGAATGAAATTACTATGGGCTAAATTAAAATAAAGCTTTGGATATTAATTTGGATTAAATTAAGAGTTTAAAATATCATTACATATATATATATATATATACAAATAGGATACAATATATATATATATATATAAAATTAATGAAAATAAATGAAATAATATAAATAAAAAAGATGCATAAAATAATAATGGAGATTTGAATCTTCCAGGTTGAAACGCAATCAAATGACAATATTTTAGTTTCAAATAGTTTGACATTTTCTTATTTTTAAAAATTTACTCTTAACAATTAAAATAACAATAATGTGCATATAAAAAAGATGTATTTAATATTACTGAATGCACGTATATGTAAATGTAGTCACTAAATCATTGAGAAAATATTTTTTTGCAAAATGCACTTAAAAATATTTAGAAAAAATATTAAGATTAAAGGCAGAGGAGGATAGAAAGGAGTCAAAAAATTAATCACTGAAAAACTGACTTTTTAAAATTCATTGTGGTGTAAAAATGTTTTTTGTGCATTAATATGGTCCAAAGTTATTAAAGAAAAGTATTGAAATTTCGGTAAATTTTTAATTAAAAATATAACCAAGATTTTCAAACACCTTTCTTAGTCAATACCTTGTATCCAAAAAGTAGGTAACTGCTTGCTGAATTTGGTGGTGCAAATTCCAAGATCTGCCTTGTAAAACAATTTACAGGAATTTTTATCATCCATCTCGCATAATGCAATTTACGGATATGCCAACCTATTAACATTATCACATTAAAATTAAGGATAATTTTATCTCATTTTTTTACAAAGGAAAATCTTTCTATTTTGATTAACTAATGAAATTGGCTTATTTTTATTACAACAATAAAAATATTGGTGAAAAATAATATTAAAAAATTAGTGAAATAAAGAGAAAGAATTGCACAACTAAATTTATATCATTAAAAATGTATTATTATATATTTATCTTTAAGATGAATGAGAAACTGTTTTCATACGGTAATATTTTCGAAAGTTATTGCAAAAAAAATCAAAATTATTTTGATTTTAATTTGCTTTAAAGTATTCATTTTCGCCCTCCGAAACTTGTCCTTACTGCCCTGTAGAGCGTAACAGTGAGATATACACACTTTCTTTATTTATTTGGAAAGGAATTATATATTATATATAGTTATTGCAGCAAAATGTGAAAAACAATACCAAAATCACGTTATAACAACACAAAAAAAATTTATTTATGCAAATTTTGGACCAAAATTTTTTTATTGCTTTCTGTAGTTGACGGCGTTTTCTTTTAAATAAAAAAAATAACAATGGCATATGTCAGATTCATTTCTGAAAGTTTATAAAAATTTATTTTGTTGAGGAGCCGAAAAATCTTGACTCAAAGTTACAGGAACACCTGTCATTTCAGGCCCGAATTAGAATGCAAAACAAAATTGCCTAAAGAGAGATGGAAAAATGAGAATAAATCACCATAAATGTGTTTTCTCGCCAAATCTTGTTACCATTAAACATTTCAGAATGCATCTTCTATTAGCGCCATCTACAGGTGCTAACAAGAACAAGGTTCGTCGAGACAAAAGAATGAGAATGTGTCCTGAGTTTAACGATAGCAAAGACACGTCATAGACAGGATGTTGCCCACTCAACTCCACTTGAAAGACGCATTGACAATTCTTTGTTCGATTACTTAAGTAAATGTAGTAAATCTTGAAAATTAAACTTTATTTATCGATTAAATAATTACCCGCTAAGGAAAATAATTTCTTTTGTATGTAAGTTCAAAAAAATTGAGAACTTTCATCATAATTTGAAATTATTCAGCTTTCTGAATAATGAATAAAAACCTCTATAATATGCTGTAGTAAATTTTCAAATGATGATAAAAATGCTCCAATAACAAGCTAAATTGTAATATTTTTTAATAATTATATTAGAATTTTAAAATACAAATCCATTATTCATTTTAATCATCGAGAAGCTTTACAAAATGGCAACGGTAACTGGACATAGTTTATTATGGTTTCTGATTGTTTACATTGGGTTGTCATCGGGGATAAAGGCCTTTGCTGCTGTATATCCTACAACCTGTTACTCAAACAAATAAGTTGTCATGGGCAAATCCGTGATGTGATACTTCCCTATAACTTAAGATCATGGCCATTTGATCGTAATCTTAGTAACAGTTTCGAATGTCTTAAATTATCCTGCGGAAAACAGCTTGTTGAAGTCTTCACTTTTAAAGTCCACTGCAGAAAATATGCCGCTATTTTCGTTCATATTCTTATCGCAATTCTCTTTTTTTTTTATAAATTTATTTAAATACTAATTAATTGATTTTTTTTTTTTTTTACCTACTCTTACTGGGGGTTACAATCGAAAGGTAAATAATTTATTTTAAGCCAAGCATGTAGTACAGTAGCTGCTGCTTAATGGTCATTTTGGTACTTAAGAATTTTGATAACATCAACTGATTGCTAACAATAACCGAATTAATACTTTTAACTATATTTTTATCAATTTCAAAGGGAAAGAAAAAAACATTCACTTCATGGCTATCTACAATTTATTTCAAAAATAAAAATTAAAAATTTCTTTAACTATTGCTTGTCAACAGTTATTCCTTAACAGTCCACTTAAATAAACTTTGTATTTGTATATTGTTTTTTAAAACTCATTGAACAATGCAGCTTTTCAAAATATTAAAAGCTTGACTGATTTCGGTGCTCATTAGAGAGGTTTTTTCCAACACATTTGATGTCATCAGAATCATCAATATCTATTGCTTAGTTTTTCTCACAAAAAGCTAAGATTTTACAAATTGAAATTTTCATTTGCAATGATGAGGACTGTGCTAATTCATTTTAGGTGAACTTTTATACCTATCAAATATTTAAATTTTGTCTATAACACACTAATCAATTCTTTTTTTTTTTTTTTTGGAAAAATTTTGCTTTTGTAATTTAACTGCTAGTACCAGTGAGTTATGGCTGTTCAGATTTCAGCCCAGTAAATTAATGATTGAATGTTGATTCATAGATTTTGAATAAAAAGTTTCTGATTTTTTTTCTGCTATCTAAATTTTGGTATATTTAATTGTATGATTATAAAGAATATATAACACATTTTTATGCATTTATTTTTAAAATATAGAATATATTGTAAACAAATGTATCTGAGGGAAATTACAGAAAGTGTTTTTATATAATCAAGATTTTACATTTTTAGAATGATTTTGGCCTGTTTAATTGAAATGTGTATAAATTTAAAAGGTACAGATATGTCTCATTTCAAGTAATAAACTGTTGCCAGAAATTCCTATTCCAAAACATTTACTTTTTAAAAAATTCTTTATTTAAATTGTTCTAAAAATATGCAAATACCCCTTGCATGTGCAATAGTTTGTCTTAAATTGTACTTGGTTCTGAGCACTACTATTCTTATTGTCAGTTGTTTAAAGTAGAAAAAAAGAATTGCTTATAATTCTGTTTAAACATTTGTTTAAAAATACCAAAGTCTTAATACTTAATTCACAAAATGGTATTAACTCTAGTGCATACTAGCTAAACATTTTAATCTGTTAATTTTTTTCTTACTAAAATTTATTCACTTGGTCAATAGTAACAATTTTGAATCAAATGATATATGGCCTAGAGCTGAGTTTCATAAACTACTGATCATTATTGACTTAAAGCATGGTAGCAACAGACAGCAGATATATCAACTGCAGGTTTCTACTATGTCTTGCATCTGCTTATCATTATGTAATAGGATTTAATTTAAAACATTTAGGGCCATGCATTTTAAATAAGGAAATTTATTTTGTTTACAGTTAAATGATGATTCATGATTCTGTTCAGGAGTAGTAGGGATTTTAAAAAGCTTTGAAAATACAGACTTCCATAATGATTATGAAAATCTTTAAAAAGTGTGGCATAGATGCACTTGTCTTTCAGTTTTTTTTTTCCTTCATTAGTTAATGAAATAATTGAAAAATGTTACTTGATATGAAATATTTTATTAAATTTCCTCAAATAGATGTATTTAAAGGAGTTTATTTTTTATTAATATCTGAATTTCCCTCGTCTTTTTCTGATCTATGTATTGATGAGCACAAAAGTTTTTTCTTACTTAGATTGATTGAAGAATCATGAGTCAAAATGGGTTTATAAATGATGAAAGTTTAAGAACCCTTAGTCTCTCTTTGTTCATTGCCATAGGGTAGAGCTTCTGATACTTTTTCTATACTTGACTCCATTTTTGTGAGAGAAAAATTGATCTCCCCCATTCCATTAGAAAAATTATGCTGTGATTTTAAGAGCCTAAATGAATGAAAAAGAAATTAATTAATTATGCTTGTTCTTGACTATAAGCTCGTGTGTGTGTGTGTGTGTGTGTGTGTGCGTGTGTGTGTGCGTGCGTGCGTGCGTGCGTGTTTAAATTATTGTGCTGAGTAGTTAAGCAATATTAAATTTTAAAGAAAAATGCCAGAAGAGTTATTGTTATAATATATATATATATTCTATTTTTCTGTTACATTATGAAATCCTCAGTTATCTTCAAAATTAAATTTGAAGATGTAACCATAACAATAATTATTTTTATAACTAACATAAACTTAATTTAATTGTTTTGCAGTATGAAAATGATTAATGAATCATAAATTGAAAAATACAAATAATGAATATTGTAATCATCTAAAAATATGAATGTGAGAATTTTGTAAGTCTGTCTATCTATGAACATGATAAAACAAAATCACTTTGAGTGAGACAGATGAAATTTGAATCATCATTATGCCAAATTTCTAGAATTCCATTAAATTTTGAATAGAATCCATTTACAGGAAATTTTGTCTTGCTGGCTGTTCAAGTGAAGGTAATCATAATAACTATAAGACATAAAAATCTAGACAGATGAAATCTATTACACAGGTTTAGCACTTAAAATGTTGATCTATTAAATTTTGTTCCAAATCTGCTGAGGTGTTGACCATCTCTACTTTTGCATGGATGTAAATGTGATAACTAAAAACATGCAATAACTTAGACAAATGAAATTTGGTATGTGATCTTATTACTGCTATTATAGTTCTGTATCAAATTTTCATCTCAACAAAAATTAATAAAAAAATGTCCAAAATATATACTTGCCCCCCCCCCCATTATTCTAAGAAGCACAAAACTCTCATGTGCTAGAAACTAAAAATAGAAATTTGAACATTCATGATATCCTTAGCTTTGACCATAGTACACAATTTGTATCTGGTTGAGGGAGGGGGATAACATCTTTATTAGACAGCAGGCAAGAAAAATTCTGAAGGATTACCCTCCCCTAGCTTTTTTAATAATGGCTGGTCAACAATAATTAACAAAGTAAATTTCCAATTCAATAGTCACCATTCAATTATCAATTCACTTGCTGCTTCTCTTTCTATCATATTAACTTCTATTAAATAAATCAGTTTTTAAGAGCTTTTTGGTGTGTGTATATGTGTGTGTGTGTGTGTGTGTGTGTGTGTGTGTGTGTGTGTGTGTGTGTGTGTGTGTGTGTGTGTGTGTGTGTGTGTGTGTGTGTGTGTGTGTGTGTGTGTGTGTGTGTGTGTGTGTGTGTGTGTGTGTGTGTGTGTGTGTGTGTGTGTGTGTGTGTGTGTGTGTGTGTGTGTGTGTGTGTGTGTGTAAAGTTTTTTTTTCTCTCTCTCTCATTCTCTAGATATTACTGTTTCTTCAGAATATATGCATTAAAGCATTTAAGTTATTTTTAGGAAGTGTATATTTAAAATAAATATGAATGATATAGAAAAAAGAATGAAGTGTATATTAAAATGGATTACCATCGGGTTTTGAGATCTTTTCGTTGTGGTAAAGAAACTCTTTCGATGGGATTATGTCTTTGTAAATATGTAGAAAAATCTGCATCTTTTATACGTGTGTTTGAAATTTATTTCCTGTTTGGCTTGTAGAATGAATGATCTTAATTTGTTTCGTTTTATACAGTTATAACTGAATTTTCTGGATGAATGATGTTTAATGAAACTACCACGGATAATTTGGTTTGGAATAATTAAATTTAAGTTTCTGTATGTAATGTAAATAGTGTTTGAGTTGATATGGAGCTGGGATTGGAACACATATTTTGTTGTTGTCTCAGGTGTGTTCTTTGTGAAAGGACTAAATTGTAGCTATACTCATTTATAAAAATCCACATGTTCAAAAAAATTTTGTATTAGAGAGGAAGTTATATCACTGACTCTCCGACCCGCTCGAAGGCACACGGATAAAAAAATACTGAATGACAGGACCGCCGCAACAGCAACACTGGTGGGAACTGTGGTTGAGTCCTAAGGGCCATCACCGGCCACGGTACAACCCTTCCCTTAGGAAGTACGTCCCGTCATCGATGGGAGGAGCCAGACCCCCATCTCTTCGTGTACCCTCCAGGGTGGCGAGATCCAACCATCATGCCGGAAGCATCTCATCCTCTCTTCGAGGTGCCCCCCCCCGGGAGGATGTGTGAGAGAGAAAGAGAGATTGTTTTTTGCTTTAACTCTAGTAAAATTTATATTCCGATATAAATATACGTTTATAAATTGATATGTTGATTCTTTTTGCAATATAAATTCATTAAAGTTATTATTATCTACTAATAGTAGAATTTGTAGTCCTGATCTAATCAGAAATTCTGGTGCTCTCAGTCAATATAAATTTATCCTATGTTCTAAATCAGAGATGTAAAGAAATAACTTATAAATAGTAAAGTTTGTATTCCTGAGCCAATCAAAAATTACTGTTAATACCTGATCATAAATGTATCTGGTTAGGAGAAGACTGCTGCTATGAGAAGACATAACTTAGAAATTGTTCAATAAAAGTCAAGTGCAGTCTCCATCTGACTTCATGGTTTTACACATTCTCAAATGTAGACCTGCCCATTTTATAAGATTTGCTGAAATATGTTTCAACATCTGATGTATCGTATGATTCATAGAATAAACCAATGGGAGTGATCTACCCAAAGTTTTCTTACATATTTTCTACTTTTTATTTTCAGATGTTTAGATTTTTATTTTCTGAGTCTTGCATTTGTACTTAATATATCAAGGTGAACTGAGACTGGTTTCGATCTATTAGTTTACCTTTGCCTTACTTTACCTGAGTAACAGCGAACTCTATAATAATGCAGAGCACAACTATTAGCGCTCTGCAATGTTAGAGTACTTTCCTATTTACTTTGCATTATGCAACTTACCAATCTGCCATAACATCAAGAAATGCTGTGGATATCGGTATGATTCAAGAAATATAATCTTGACTTGATTTGAGTAATGACTAGGTTAACTGACCCAATGATACTGCAGAGAACCTCCTTCCAAAAGCTCATTCCGATTCTACATTTCTTTCTTGAGAGTCAGATATTCATCTTTATGCATATAATTAACTCCTCTCTAGAATACCTTTTTTTTTTTTTTTTACTAAAGAGATATGGTTGCATTTACATAATTCCTGTGATAAACTGCTGATAAATATTAATTGTTGCCTTGTACCTAAAGCTGATTATAAATTAATTATTGATCAATCAAAACTGATGTTACAGAATTCCTTTCAGTGTCGGAATCTAACTTGATTGACCATTTATTTCAGAATGTCTTCCTGGGATGTTTGCTTTGACCATCTAAATGAAAAACAGAAACTTAAAATTCGTAACTTTTTAATATACTTATTTTTCGAATAGAAATAATAATACGGGAAAATTAATATTTCTTGCCGTACCTTGATAAGATAACTTTGTGTGCAGTATTTCGAGTTACGTTTTATTAGGACATTATAAAAGCTGATGCAAGAAATTTTATTGAATAGAATTCGGTTCTGTGAATTGAAGGAATTTTAAACCGATGTTGCTTTATTAGTAGTTAATTGAAGACTTCTTATGTCATCCCATGAATACATAATATTTACGTATTGAATCTATGTAAACTATTTCTCTTTTTATCCTTTAGGTAAGATGACTTATATGAAACCTTGAATGACCACTGATATGTTAGTGAATTTATTCACTGGTATTTTGTAAATTCTCAGATTTGATGAGATCCGAAAATATTTTTTTATTCTATAATTGTGATTACTATTTTTAAAAACTTAAAAACTATACAAATAATTAAAGAGATATTTGTTTTAAAAAAAAATGTTAAAAACAGTCTACTGTTGAATTTTGAAAAATATTCCTACACTATCGAATTAAATAAATTTTAATGAACTAGGTTTAATATTTTTTAAAGTGAAATAAATAATTATAAAAATTGGGTTGGTTGAAATATGCTGGGAAATTTTTGTAAGTTACAAAATTCTGATTAGACCACATTTTTTAATATCAATAATATTTTCTATATTTATGGCATTTGTAATGACAGTCGCTTTATAATATTGTACTATGTGATGTATTATATTTTTGTCCTCGTTATATACATCAGTTGTTTGTGAAATTGCTTTACATTCCTGTGCAATATGGTGTATTCTGAATTATTGTGATTATTTTTAAATGAAAACACTATACCACAAATTTTTCATTTTCTTAACCAACATTGTATAAATTTCTTTCGGGACTATTTTATTATACATATCACGTTTGAAGGAACTGGTCAATTTAGCCATAGCTGACATAAAATATTTAAAAAGGGAAATATTTTAATTCAACAAACCCGAAAAATATACCCAAAAATGTATGAATTTTCTATTTTTGTTTCCTGCTCTAGGCCTGCCATTAACTGGGCCAATATATCTTTACTATGCATTTAATATTTTCGATAAAAAATGAAATGCATCTCAAAAATAAAAACTTTAAATAGCATTTTATTTCTATGTCCATTTTTCCCCCGCTTTAATGTTTTTAATATGCGAGAGGCTTCCACCACCACCACCCAATTTGTAGTACAGGTTATAAATTTTTTTGTACGTTTATCATTATGTATATGAGAAAACTGTTAATGCAATAAGTATTGAGATTAATTTTTTATACAAAAAGAAAAAAATGAAATATTATTCAATTCTTTTGTTTCTTGCTCTTTCGGAAAAGCATTTTATTAATATTTGATGTAACCATTGGTTAAGTGGTTATAATTAAAGTAATCCTACTCAGACTTATGTAGAGAACTTCTCATTGACGTAATTTGTTGAAACTTGCTATATAAGTTCTTTGAATCATGGGGAGGAAAAGTCTGCAATAAAAATTATTAATTCAAATTCCATCTATCTGGTGAAAAGATGGCGCATAAGAAACAAACAAACAAACAAAAAATAATAATAAATCACAGATTTGAAATATAAAACTTTATTTAATTACATAATTTGTTCAATGGGCATTTCATTTGCATGAATCACATGTTCAAAGCGTGTTCAACATCTCGAAGTGTTTCTTGAAGAATTCCAGCAACATGGCGGGCTTTCAATTCAGGTAGAGTTCGTCTGTCAATGTATGTATGTATGACAATGTAATGTATGAATTAAATAGATAGAAATGGTTAATTTCATTCGGTAAAAAAAAAAGAAAGAAAAAACTAAATATTTTTGTTCTGCAATCAAACATTAACGAAAAACGAATTTTTTTTTATTATTTTTAGATTTTGTTTCACAGCTTGATAATTATCCAACAATATTGAGCTGTTATCAGATGACCAAGACGACAGCTAAGCTGTCACTCAACACTTCAGACTACTCCCTACTGTCAGTTTTAAAGTACACTAATTCCAATGGAGTCAATGTTATAGGTGTTGCAAGACAATACTGCACTTCTTACTCTGTCTTATGAAATCGCGTCTTTTTTTCTGCCTGCAATGAAATGCAAAACTAAATTTCCCGGCACATTTGATAAGTTTCAAGTGAGCACGAATTGTTCCGCATTCACAATCAATTTTTCAATGACGAAACCAGTGGGTATGGTCTCTCAAACTTTTTAGCATACTCTCCAAAAGTCATTATTCCCCTTTTCACCTGAAAATTGGATACCTTGGGTTAAGCCGTAAATGCCACGAGTGCTCAGATTTTTATTTTCACAGTGTCTCACATGGGTATTTTGCGCTCCATAGTATAGTGAAGGAAAGCAAACATATGTTTCGGATACTTTTGTGTCAGCGAATTTAAAATGAAATTCATGATACAACTACAATTTTAGTAACAAGATCACATACTAATTTTCATTTATCTAAGTCAGTGCGTCTTCGAGTTATTACTTTTACATGCATGCGAATGTACAAAACTTTGATAATTTTTTCAAACTTTCATACGGATCTACACTTTATATAGAGCTGTATCAAATTCTTTTCGTCTAACTTTGTGTTGTGTAGTAATGTTCCCATGCTGTGGAACAGATACAGATTTCCTCCGCATGGATTTCGTTCGAAACTTGATAGAAATCTAAACATTGAGTAAAGATCAGATGCCAAATTTCAGCCTTTTAGCTCAAAGGATTGTGAGTTACTTTCACTGAAATCTAATTCGAAGAAAGCATTTTTCGTCTCGAGGATATCTAAAACATGAAGATTCATTAAAAAAAAAAAAAAAAAAAAAAAAAAAATCAAACTTGGATTTTTTTTTTTTCTCCCTTCTTTACAATGCTTTACATACTTCGTTTCGTATACATGAATATTATATTAATTCATAATTTATCGATCTGAAAAAAAAGTCTAATTTCAGATAATGAAGAGACAGAAAT
This sequence comes from Argiope bruennichi, assembly GCF_947563725.1. Classification (NCBI taxonomy): domain Eukaryota; kingdom Metazoa; phylum Arthropoda; class Arachnida; order Araneae; family Araneidae; genus Argiope; species Argiope bruennichi. The sequence continues at coordinate 42,356,330 of NC_079162.1, read as the reverse complement.
TCAATGCAATTACTTAGTATGTTTAAATAAAATTTACGAAGTGAATATATTTCCGAACATTAAGAAATCTAACAGGAATTCGTTGTGAAAGTTTTAACACTTCACAATATTACTTTATTGCAGCTTAGGAAAGAACCTCATCGTATAAATCTCAGAAATTTTAAAATCCCATACAAACTATATCTCAAGAATAGCAGCTGTTTGTATAAATTATGAAACTTACAATTCCGTAAAAATTAAAAGCATTGATAATTCGAAAAAAGAAATTTATTTGCAGGTTTAATATAGAGATAACAGTACATTGTTTTTAAGATTATAATTTTATAGATAATATATTTGCAATCATTATATACAGAATAAGGTTTTCCAAAAACAATTTTTAAAAACACTTTAGAATTTAATGCACTGTTTTTTTTTTTATCATTTTATTATATTTATTCACTTTTTAGTCTTTAAAAGTGAATTAAATATCACAGGTTTTTGAAATCAATACCTTCTAAATATCAACAAAATAAATATATATTGTATATATATATACAATTTTATTGTATATATATATACAATAAAAATGTTAATTAATTGGTTAACTTATAATTAAGTTAAAACAATGTTGAAATAGTGCACTATCAGTTAGAATTCACAGTTATACAATATTTAGAAATCTAACATATCAGAAAGTGAGTGAAAAAAAAATCAGTTACAGAATTCCATCTTTTTAAACATGAAATAGTCAAGTTAATTGAATTTAATAAAATAATTTAAAAAAGTTTTAATGCACTCAAAAGCTATTTTTTAAAAGCATTTTTCAATTATTTAAAACCTTTTAATCTATAATTCATTATTATGAATATGAAATCTTAGAATCATTTAAAAAAAATTAAAATACAAAATAGCATCACAGATACGGAATAAAAATTCCAATTAAATTCATTTATAATTATAACAACATTAAAATAGTACATGGTCGTCGACAACGCAAGTTAACAAAATTTTAATATTCTAATACAATGTGGAAAGGGAAATTTTAAAGGATTTGTTTTTGCAAGCATTGATCAAGTTGAAAATGTATAAAATAAAAGCAAGATATTCTGATGATAAAATAATCAGAAAATCTGATTTTACTATTTTACTTTACTTGCAAACAAATAAATTGATTATATTTGTACAAATTACTATAATGGTATTGTAAATTCAGAATGAATTTATTCGAGTGATTTTTTTAAAAAATTTCGTAAGGATAATTTTTTTAGAATGAAACTTTTATAAATTTTTTTAGCAATTTAGTAGGAAAAAAAAATTGTGGACATTTTACATGTTTTAGAAGAGGCTGATTATTAAGATTATCTAAATTTAATAATAATGAGGGGGGGATAGCCTTTGTATCATTGCCATTCTTCGAATGTAATTTTCTTATAGAAATATATTATATTTATCAAAAACTATCCATACATATTTTAATTTTTATTACTGTCAATTCTATGGTACGTAACGTATTAAGTATATCGATCATTACGTTGATCAGACATGATGATAATTTTTTTTTAATTTAAGAAGATATTTGATTAGTTGGCTGTCCAATCGGATGTTTCTATTTGAAAAGAGGGGAGTCGTAGTAATTTCATTTTATATAATCTAATTTTCCTATAAATATAGAAATATTAAAAAATTAAATACTATTTTAACATTTTTGCATTCAAGATTTAAAATATTAAGATGAATTTTTAAAATAAACTTACACAAACAAGAATTTTCTCCAGAAGATGTATTTGTTAACAAATGCAAAAAAGGAGCAATATATTTTTAAATTACTTGCATAGACAATAGAAAAATTTTTGGAAGTTTTTAAAAATTAGAATTAAAAAGATATCTTTGAATTGATATATATTGAAATTGTATTTGAACTTGATTGCTGTAAGGGACTATTAGCAGCTTTTAGTTTCTATAAAAAATATTAGACATTCTAAAAAGTCTTAAGAAATTTCATGGGGAGAAAAAAAAGTACTTTTTATGACAGCATTTTTAAATGACTGCATTCATTAAATATTCTCAATCTAAATATTCCGTAATTGACAAAATTAATGCATAACATCTAGCTTAGTTTCATATAAGTTAATAATTTTTCAGAGCATATATTTGCTTATTTAGAACTTACAAATATGAAACTAATTATTTATAACAAAAAATTTTTTTTAACAAGATTATAATCAGATATGTTATTACAACATATTTTTGTTCCATCTTCATTGTGAGCATACATATCTAGCTTCATCATCTTGAATTCAACCTTGACTAATGTAAACAAGATAAGCATCAACTTTTACTAATCTCTAAATCTCGATCATAAAGTGTAAACTAAGACGGAAAATTTAGGAGGCAAACATTCAACTAATCAATGGGGGGAAAAAATCCACTTCATTCATGTGTGAGATATTTTAAAATAATCATTTCGTATGCGGTTTAGAGCCGTATGAAAATGTCAATAAATGTGAAAATTATTGACAGACACAGATGAAACTACTTATAAGAAAATTTTGTGAATGTAGATTTTTTTAATGAGAGGAATTTGCTGTATTTTATTGAATATTTGTCATTAACAAGTTTTACAAACAAACAAAAATTAGTTGATAAATGTTTTTTTATAAAGTTTTAAAGCTCTAAACGGCGAAGTTTACAAAAACTTTACATAATTCAAAATATCGCTTACAATTTTTTTTAAAATTTATTGTACTTGGGATGAATGCGCTTTTTAATAAATTATGGTAAGAAGCGAAAAACTATCAAAAATTAAACGAAACCTTGTTGTGTACAATTGTTCTGCCGGTGTCCTGATCTAGGGGTAGTGAGTCATCTCCGTGATCGTCTTGGTTCGGGCATGGTTGTACTCTACCCTGTGTTCTATATGTGAGGTACGTGAAACTGCTTTCCCCATATAAAAAGGGGTTGTGCAAGCGAGTGTGTGAGGGTCATCTTCATATGAGATAAAGTCTAATTTCTGCCCTTGGGTGCTCAGGGATCTTTACCCTCAGAAGCTACTGCACCCCTTTTTCCCCGATCTCTTGTCTTGGTTTGAATCGGTGTTTAATCCAAGGGGGATAAGCAACAACAACAATTATTCTTGATATTTCTATCTCCTATAGAGATGCACAGATCTCTATAGGAGATATTTATTATTTTGAATTACATTGAAATAAAATGATCCATCTGAAACTATTTTCAGTTGCTTGGAAGCAACTGAAAGCTGCTTGAAACTTACAAATTACAACAAATGCTTACATTTTTTTTTTTTTTTACTATATTATATTTTCGTAGTTATAATTTCAGTCTGCTGCTTTAGTTATTTAATCAAAAAGATCTATCTGCTAGTCTTGAATATGGTTAGTAGAAAATTAGTTCATCACTTGCGAAATAGTAAAAATTTGAATTATGACTGCAATGATAGCTGATAAAATGGATTAACTTAAGAAAATTTAAAACATACAACCCTGGGACAATTAACTTGAAGACTTATGCAAAATGTAGGTCCACCAAATTTTTAAATGATGAGTATCTGTCTCAAAATTTAGCTATGCAGTTTTCCTGAAAGAAAAATTTCACGCTTAATATGTGCTTCTATTAAGTTTCTATATTTCAGCCAAAACTAATTTTGCTATTTTAAACAAAAACGTTAACATTTGAATACAATTTAAAAATGATTTTTTCTTTGGAATACCAAATACATACTTTGAACTTTTAGATTACAAAGATATATTGGCTTCCAAAACAGCATTCTAAATTATTCATGCATGTGTTGTAATATACTGGTGAAATTTAGAAAGTTATATTGCAAGAAACTCAGAAAAATATAGAACATTCAATATCAGGACTTTGAAATAAGGCCAGCAAATACTTCAAAAGCCTTAATTTACTTGTACATTTCCATAGTTCGGTTCCATGTACGGTTCCATAGGGAACGTATCGCAGCTCAAATTGCAGTGTTCTAATATATTTCAGACTTGGTATAATTTCCAGTGCTGGATTTGGTTTTAACTCTGGACCAAGCTATTTGATACATGGGGGTTTTCTTTATGCCCATTTATAGAGTAAATTTAGCATATACGATACTTGTTCTCTTAGATATTTTGGGAACCCCCAAGTAAGTAGGGGCTCTAAGTTTGTGCAACTTATACGTAAACCCAAAATTGATAGTGTCACAAGATTCCTCAACTGTCTATGACAAGCTGTTTTTTACATGTCCTTCGCCACCTACATTCTGACAAAGGATTGGAATTGGAAGAACTCGATGATGGTGCAAGCAAAATCTTCTCTCTCTTGCTTAGAAAATTCCATCTATATCTAATACCATGTCATCGTACATAAGCTGAGGTCTCATAATGCATGCCGAAATGCACTTCTTCCAAAACTTCCCGACTTAATAATAACTAAAGAGAAATGAAAAAAAAAAAAATTAATACGTCAAAGTGAAGATGGGCGATTAAAGAAATAATGCAATATAGCAAACACTAAAATGTTTATGGACAACAGGATTGGTCTTCTCGAAATTTTCGTACATTCTCTAAAGAAGGTTTTGTCACCCCTTCCCCTCATAAAAATTGTGGACCTGGACAAGGCCATAAATGTCCAAATAAACTTAATAATTAGATTTTTAGTTCCTGTTTCAGTAACATAATGTAGAAATTCACGTATGTATTTTAAGAACCTTATTTCGGCTGACTGAAAAAAAAAATTGATACAGAACTTCAATTTTAGTAAGTACTGCATACCAAATTTCATTTATCTAAATCAAGGCATTTTTAAGTTATCGTGTTTGCATGCACGCAAATCAAAGACCACCAAGCGATCAAACAATTTACGGATTTGTTTCAAAATTTGACATGAATCCGTAATTAAGATGCTGAAACTGTACCAAATTTTATTTGTTTAGCTCATTTTATAGTTATGGTGTTCACTTGGTTTCAAATTGAAAAACTTACTGTGAATGGAATCTACATATTTAACGTTAACAGGAAACGTTGAGTTATCTTGTTCACAGACGTTAAACAATTTTAGGATTTTGCGGATTTGGGAAAGGTTTGAAAATAGAGATTAGCTTTAGCGATTACAACACTTTCTCTTTCTATGCGAAAAAGCAAAAATGTAAGAAACTCGTTTTTTTTTTTTTTTTTTTGTTTGTGTGTGTGTGTGTGAGGGAGGGGAGAAATGCCGCATTTGTAACAAACTTCTACAAAAATTCCCAAGCTCCAATAAAAAGCTTCAAGTCCCTGAAGACAGAATAGTACTTTTCAAATGGCTAGAAATAAAACCTGGTGCAAATGAGAACCTTCGGTTTTCCTCAAAGTTACTTCCAATTTTGATTTAACAACACTTCATTGTACAAAATGCGAGTTCACTTGAGAATTCTTAAACGTTAAATTTTTAGTTTTTCTCCTTATTAACACCCAAAATTCTTCTGTCGTCGCATTCTTTTTACCAATTTTATCTTTGACTTTATTCTAATGTGTTTTTCGAAGTTTTTATTACTCAAAATAAATTACCTTGAAACATGACACAAGGAAATCCCCCTTCTTAGTAAAAATTTTAATTTATTCCCATTTTACCTTCAAGAAATATATATAATCTCAGCACAGTTCTGAAAAGTCAAACAAGCGTAAGTCATCATGCAATTTAAAGAATGCCAACATGAGTACTTATTTTAAAACAATGTTTTTAATATGTCAAGGCATTATAAACTGAATAATATGATTCAATTTTGCTGAGTCGCACGACAGCTATTAAAATATTGCCATTGATTATTTACAATCATGTCTTTTTATTTCATGCGGTTATATAAAAGAAAGGCATTGCTACAAAATTGTGCTTAAAATTATTTCTTGTAAAATTTTATTAAAGTAAAGAAAAACTGCTCGGAAATATCTTTGTACCTAAACGGTAATGCGCTTAGAATTTATGTAGGAAAGACGTTATGATTTTATTACATTTTTAATTAAATTAGATTATTAGATTTTTAATTAAAAACCTTATAAAAGTTTTAAAAAATCCTTTTTAGCTTAGGACCTGCTACCCAAGAAAACACGAGCGAAAGTTAGTAACTATAGATCCAACGGTCTGTCTGTAAAGCAGTTTAAACGATTTTTGAATCATGTATAAAACTTCAGGTAATTTACAGTTAGTATGCCAGTTTATAAGCAAGTCAAAAAAATTAAGTATCCAACAGTTACGTATATTACCTAATAGTAATGCTCGAGAGAAATTTCGGTTTGCGCGAATATGGCCAGGACACTTTTTGTTCATGCGTAAAATAAATTATTCCAAAAGTAATTGAACAAAAATTTTTATTGTCTGGGTATGAACAATATAGAATGCGAAAAAGAAACGGGGATTATATTGTTTTTTAAGATAGCTGGCGAAAATATTTTGTAAATATATATATTAATCTTTTATAAATGACTTAGTATGATGCGAAAAATATGTGAAAAATGAATTACTTAAACGTTAGATTCTACATGTACTTATTTCTATGTATATATTTATTTAAACTCAAAAACGAATACATTTAATTAAAAAATCATCTGATCTGGAATATGAACTCCCTTATATTCATTTGTAGGCACATGCTCTTATCGTTAAGTACCCCCTCCCCCCTTAGAACCTTTTGCAAACTTATATTCTCAAATATATATATATATATATATATATATATATATATATCAATTGTCTGCATTTGTCTTTTCCAATGTGTTAGTTATGGATATTCTATAAATAACATTTTTAATTATCGTTTTATTTAGACAACTATTGCAAAGTTTATTACAAATTTAGAAGCATCTAAAATTATATAGTTTTAAAAGCTCTTTTAATGCAGCTAAAAATCTCCCATATCACATATATTTATTATTTGTCATCAAATTGCAGTCGTTAATATTTCATTCGTAAAATAATTGTAGCTTAATAAATGAGATCCCAGAAAATAAATGTAATAAATTAGATTTTTTTCACAATTATATAAACCTAGTTTACGTTTACGCAATTTATTTACTTCCTAGATTTATAATGTATTTACATAATTTGATACAGAAAGCAACTCTTCTTAGTATGCATATAGCAAAAGAATGTTGATGATCCTTACTTTTATTTATTATTAAAGTTTTTATTAAATTTACTTTAACCATTAACCAGATTTTAGTTAGAAAATGATCGATATGAAATAAAGTGTAATAAATTAGAAAAGCTTGGAAATTTACTGCCGAGGAAGTAACAATCGGATGAATAAAATATGGCTTATTTGCTGAAATATTCAATGAGATATGAATAAGAAAAAAAAACAACTCTTTTGCCATATTCATGTAAAAGATAGGTTTTCTAATTTTTCTAATAATTCCACTGACAGATGATCGAAGTAAATGAAAGTAAAAATTCAGTGTTTCATTAAAAAAGAATGATAGCATCTTAGCTGAAAGACAAAAAGAGTCGTCAAAAGTGCTATTTCTTAACTTGTCACCTCATCAGTTATTCTGCCAAATCTAGTTCACTCTGGAATAACTCAATAACAAACAGCATAGGCTTAATGAACGACAATTGGATCAGATGTCTGGAAGTCTGTTGACTTAAAATCGGCGCCATCCTCTGCATTGACTTCTTGGTAAACCGAAAATAATTGGCAAGATCTGTTCGGTTATTCTGCCCAATGGAGCGTAAATGAGACTGAATTGACATTTGAATCAAATGCCTGACAGTTTGTCCATTTAAAATCATCGACATCTGTCACATTGATTTCTTAAGCGACCGACCAAAATTAATCGGCAAAATGCGCAGAGGCGTACCTGTATAAAATGGCAACCTGGACAAATACCAAAATAACGCCCCCCCCCCCTTTTTTTTTACTTGCAAGCCTTATATTCCCCTCTTCGGAAACTGTATGCCGGAGGGAGGGTGAAGTGGGAAAAAAATTAACTGTTAATATTTATGCATAAAGCATTTTTGAACTAATATGATCCAGCCGCCGATTAAAGGACCTTGATTATCTAATTCAGATTTATCTAATAAATTCAATAGATCTAAAAATATCCTAAATATGATTTCCAAAAATATTTTTCATTAGTGAAATTTAAGTTATCATTATTGAAATTAAAGTCATTATTTCATCAAACTTTTAAATGGTTTTTCTTCTGTTAAAAAAGGATTACTCTGTCTCAAATAACTTTTTAATAAAGAAATTTAGTTTACTTTTAAACAATGAAAAGGTAGTTAGCGATATTATAGCTTGCGAAAATTAAGCTTTCTTTGCTCTAATTTCTTTTCTCTTTCTGCATAATCTACATAAGCCAGTTTCTGTTTCAGGTATCGATCTGTCATGGATATTTTATTAAGTGAATATGAATTATTTAAGTGATTTTTCATAAGTTCTAAAGCGTATAGATATTTTTTATACGGGCATTTTGTTAGCAAATAATATTTTTTCTTGTTATAAGAGCTAAGGCATCTATATCTATTAATTTTTTATTCTTTTATGTAATTTCAAATCAATTAATAAATGTAATTATTAAAATAACCATAAAAATCTCCTGTGATTTTAATGGCTTAAAACTTGTTAAATTTATCAGATTTATTTTTTTGCCAAGGAACTAACATTTTTAGATATTATACAATTTAATATCATCATAAAATAATTTATATTTCAGAATTATATTTGGCATGCACTTTTTATGTAGATAATTTAAATGGCTACTATGATTGCTATTCTTTTTTGCCAATTTTATATACATTTAGTTGTGCATTTTTTAAAGATAATTTACTCATTTTGAGAGCAAAAACACTACCAACAATTAATATGTTCTTTAATTCTGATAAATGTTTTTAGAATTCTGAAATACTCTTTTATAATTATCATAATATTTTTTAAATTGTTTTATTACCTTATATAAGCATTGTTAAATTTTAATTTTAAAGAAATTTTCATCGATTTTTGCACATTTGTAACATTATGCTATCAGTTTTTCATTTTAGTTTGATGAGCTATAGTCAGTGGCTTTTGCTAAAAAGAAATTACTTAATAAACAATAACTTAATTAGCTAAGTAATGGAGACTTATTTAAATCAATTTTGTACTTGACTAAACCTTAATTACATTTATATTTTTTAGGAAGCCATTCTGTTTAGCACCTTTGCAAATTTGAATATAAAGGCCTAAATCATTACCTGTATTCTCTGTTACCCATTCAATTAATTTTGTTTATGCATCAAAATACAATTCCAACACAATGATTTGTTCTTGTTAATGGTATTTTCCTTTCTTTTTTAATTATTGCTTTCAGCATAGCAAACATTAAATAAGTTCAGTAATAATTTACAATTGGTTGACATTACTAAATTAATACAGTTAACTTGATGGATGAACCAACAGCAATTTTAAATTAGTAGGTACTTATAAATATTTACGTACATATTATAACCGATTAATGTATTATATCAAAGATTCAATAATAATAAATGCACATGCTTGAGATTTTCTTTTTGTTATCTGTCTGGATTTCTTTCCCTTAATAAAAGATATCAAATGCTGTAAAAGGTAAATTGGTGGATAATGCTTATTATATGATTTACAAATAAAAATCCAGGATCCCTTCTCATAAAAATTCTTGTGTCATATCGATAAGTCCAATGTTATGCGGATATTTTTTCTTCGCACTCTAAAGAAGGAAGCTAGAATATCTTGTTTTATCAAATACCTCTCGCATAATTCGTTTATAGGCCGCGGTGGCCTGGTGGTAAGGTTTCGGCTTTCAGTGGGTTTCAGGTTTGAGACACGATTCCACCGAAGAACCGTCATATAAGCGGGTCTGTTGCACGTTAAATTCGTCGGAGCCAAACGTCCTCCCGCTCGTGTGGTGCGGAAGTTTGGACTGGGGGTTCCAGCTCAGGTGTCGTTCTCGTCATCTGACCGCGGTTTAATATTACGAGGTCCTCCCAAAATAGCTCTAGTGTTGCTTAAAAATGCGGGATGTTAATGTAACTAAAAACTGAAAAAAACTAAAGATTCGTTTATATTATGGCGATATATCTGCCTTTGTTAAATAAAAAAAATGTTCAAACCATCATGATTGGATTTTCAATATCAGCGATAAAATTTGGGCAAGAGAAAAATCTTCATTATAATTTTTAAGAATCTAGGTAACGAGTAAAAAATAAAAATAAATAAATAAAAACGTACTTTTTACTTAAATGCAACTAATTTGTTTCTCACTTTTCCCCTCTCTAATAATGGCACCTAGGGCACTCGCCCTGCCTTAGTTATACCGCGGAAAATGCGACATTTTATTCTCTTATTAACTATTTCGCCAAATGCAGTCATTATGCTAATTTAGGCCATTACTTGTATATTGTTACTTGTTACTTGTAATTGTTTATAACATATTAAATTCATGATCGGTTTTAAACCATCATATTCGTTAATATCCAACTCGCCACATCACCGTTCTGAAGCGGTAAGACTACTCCGGATGAAAGTCTCGATTTCTCCCCGACGGGAGGAAGGGGGAAGTAACCGCCGTCAAAGGGCCAGGAAACAACCATCTGCTTCCCTTCCCTCCGCCTCCATTATCCCAGCATACGTAAGGGTGACCTACCTTGAAAGACTGCCTTCTGATTTTAGAAGGGCTCTTTTTTTTTTCTGCATGTGGAATGAAACAGATCTGGAGGTAAGGACTTGCAAAGTAACATTTGTGTAGATTTTTTTAATTTATTCTTCTAGTATTTTTGCTTATTATTATCATAGACATTTGCCATTAACAAAGACGGACAACTGAATTTTGTCACCCTGACAAGAAGTTTACACACAGCGGAGACCTATAAGTGCCACTAAGATCTCTATTCCACTCATATAGTAGAAGAACGCTTCAATAACACTCAGTAATAAAGCGAAGGTGAGGGTGAAACCCTCTAATTGCTTGATCTCAAACTGGTGTTATCAGAAAATGATCTCATCGTAAATTGATTCAGAGTTACCATTATTCTTTTCTAGATTTAAAAAAGAAATTTTATTTATAATTTATTTTACCTTTTTATATTTCAATTTTTATATACGGATGGGACACGGTATTTTCTTCATTTCTAAATGAAAGATCGAATCATTGACTATAAATTACCAGGGAAATGCACAATGGCTGATTTCTGAATAAGCAGTTAACAGATCAATTAAAAATATTATCAGTCTAGTTTATCAAATAAATTTTATGAAAAATAAAAATCACAGGAATTTTAAAATATCAGAGTAATATTTTCATTTCATTAAGTATAACTGTTTTGGATCCTAGCTAATTTGTTAAAGTCACTTAATTATTAAAGTATTTATAAATTCCGAACGCCTGCTTAAAAAAAAGTGCGTTCAAAAATGGATGCAACAGAATCGAAAGCCTTAATAAATAAATATAAATATACATATTAATAACCACATAACTAAGTTAGTGAAAAAAATTAACCGAAAATAAATCATTAATATCTTTATAATGTTACAAATGTGAAGCTGAATTGAAAAATTTATTAAAAGAGTGGCCTTTAAATCTGCAGTATAACCTTTGCGATGTCTAACTCTGCTTCCGGAAATGCGGAATGCAGCTCCTTCCTAAATTTAGCTCTTATCGCTACGCAACGAGACACCAGATATCGATCGAAGTCCGACTGCGGAGCAGCAAGACAGGTGATGAAATGATGGATTCAAAATGGCTTCCTCCGTTTCACGGAGGAGACAAAATAATGCCATATACGAAAAATTTCTTAGCTTAAATTACATGGGTAAAATTATTTCCAACACACACGTGAAATTTCAATTCTAAAAGAGCTGTATAAGGATACAGATTCTATATATGACAAATTTATAAATATTTAAAATTTCACTTTTTTTTTTTTGTCTTGCCAAATATAATAAAATAAAGTGACATACATAGCTGCGGTTTTTCAATACTGTCAAATTTTTTAATTGTTATTTTAAATTCGAATTTTTCGGATGATTTTTATTTTATAGCAACTAATATAAAATAGAATAATAACGAGGCAAAACAAAATAATATGGTATGATCATCAAACTGTAATTTTTTTAAAACAATAAATTGTCAAAATGGTAAACTAACCGGAGTCATTAATTAATATTTGGCGCATTTTTTATGGTTTGGCAAAGATTGGTAAACAGATCTGCTCTGCTTTCTGTTTTGGTGCAGAATTTTTAAACAAAAATTCTGAGTATAAGTATACAAAATTTAATGGATTCTTTTTATAGGTTAAATAATATAATATTAAATTTTGTGTATAAAGGCCACATCCTTAGAGTTCAATAGAGTAAAAAACAATAAACAATAGTAAAATTTTAAACCTTTCAATTAAACTTTGAAATTCCAGATTTTTTAGAAAAAATATATACATATATGTTTCAAATTCTGAAAAACATGCTTTTAAATCTTAAAATCTCAGAGCAAAAATGGGTTCTTCTTTAAATATTTTATTTTTTCATTTTAAAGTGTGTGACGTTTTACTCTAATGTGTTTTAATCAATGAAATAATAATTGGTGACTGTCATGATCGAATGCGAATCCATTTCCAGCCAGGAGTTTTATTCATCCTCGCCTGATTTGCATAAAACATCCAAATTTCGCATGTGAGCGCCATCTTTTGGTTACTTTTGGAAGCATTTTTATAAGTGGGAGGGAGAAAAAAAATTCAATGCTCCTCTGATTATATTTGCGCAAATATAATAATTTTTTTTTAAATCACTGAAATTTTTTTCCAATCATTACTTCTTTTATTATGAATTTTTTAAGTTTACACGGATTAATAATCCCTTTTGCATGTACTCGATATGTTATATATAAAGATACTATATGGATATAGTTTGGGGTAAAATTAATGTCAGTTGACAATCATGGAAATTGTAAGAAACGATTTTCACCAATATTTCTTTTCATTTCCTACGAAATTAATTAACAAAAGATTGAAATTATCAGCCGTAATTTTGTATTTAAAATAAAAACATATGGCATAAATTAGTCCTAAGCACTTTGTTCCCTGTCGATTTGATGCTATTTATTGTCCTTCAAGCAACTTCGGAAAATGTCCATATCCGAGATAGCATTCTTGAGCATGATGCCCTAAAATGTTAGTCTGTATCCACCAATGATTGTATTTTTGCAATAATACATCAAAAAATCTGAACTGAGGCCTAAATAATTTCATCACATTTTTTAAATGAATTAATCCTTTTAAAAATTAAGAATGTAATATTTGATTTTAATTTTATTAAACCCAAATCCGTAGGTTTCAATAAGAGCAAAGGAAAAAAAACAACAGTAAAATGACAACAATAAAATTTTGAGCCTATCAATTAGGCCTTGAAACATTAGATCTTCTTTTAGAAAAATTTCTGTTTTAAATCCTCAAAACACTTTTTTTTAAAGCGGGCACTTTCTGTTCTTTGATTAAGTAGGCTGTAGTCTATAAATACCAGCAAATCAATATAAACAGAAAATACTCACTAAAAAGTATTCCAATTAAAAATATTTGATATCTAATAAATTTTACATCTTGAATTCAGCCTGGAAATTCCAGATAGTAATGTCTAAACATTTCTAATAATTTTATATATCTTTCTAATCAATACAGAAACGTTTGAATTCAGCATTTTAATTTTGTGAATAAAATTTAAGATAAATAATCTGCATTCAATTCTTTATAGAAAAGTAGATGTTCATTTAATAAAATGAATGTTTTATTGCCATTAATAGAGTGTCATTGTTGCAAATGTTAACTTTTGTGAATTATGCATTCTGAAACAGGAATTTCAATATAGAATCTTTATTTATTATTCAGCCGATATTGAAATGGTTTGAAATACATTTAGTTGAATAAAATAATATTACAAAATGGTTTTTTAGAGTTTTATTGAATAATTAATGTCTTAAAAATACTAAAAGGTATAAAAGATATTTTATTGAGTGAGCTGTTGGATATTTTGAACTACTCTATATGGTTGTTTAAAATAAATGAGAAATATCTCTCCTTAAATTAAATATAAGGCATATAACAATTATATTTATTCTATAAAATTATCTTTCCAATAGAAGAACTTTTTATCAACTTTTAGTTTGTAGATTAAAAACTGAACTTACTTCAAATGTTTCAATTGTGTACAACATCATCTTTTTATCTTATAACTGTTAAACATAAAGAGGTTTAACAAAATAAATCTTTTTATGTTTAGATGTATTTAAATAAACTTTTTTCTCTGTAATACTTTTTATGAGCAACTGTATTTTTTTATATTATTTTGCTATAAAATGAGATTGTTCAGGAAAAATTGAAAAGAATGAGGAAAAATTCAAATGAATTAGAATTTTCATGAATTACCTTATTTTATTTATTACTTGAAAAATTTCAGTAATCTCTTGCTATTAAAATTCATTTTTTTTTTTTTTTTGTTGGTGGTGTTTAAAGATTTTAAATAAGGTATTCAATATTTTATTTTTTTATTGTTCAGATGAGATTTTTTTAAAAAAGTTGTAAATGCATCTTTATGTACACTAGATTTTAAGAATTTGGAATAAAAGAAATTGTTTGATAATATTTATACTAGTGGGGCAAGAAAATCTTGGAGGAAAAGTGACTTCTTTAAATATCTTATTTTTTCAATTTAAAGTAACATTTTCTTCATTTTACTTTGATGTGTTTTTCAAAATGTGTTTTTTTGGGTGTGTTTACAAAAATTATTGTTTACAGTATTATATATTATATTGGTTGCAGAATTATAAAACTTTTTTTGAATAAAATTAAGCAAGTATTTTTCCACATTTTAACTTAATTCTACTTAAAAAGCTTGCAGTAATAATCATTTTTACATTCAGCTTCCAAAATATTAATGAATTTATACTTATGAAAATCTATTTTTAAATTTGAGAATAAATAATATCAATTAAAGTTTAGACTGAGTGAATATACTGCTTCAGAAGATTTTAAACTGCACCCTGCTGGATATAATATTCTGTATTGTTATTATTATTCTGTTAGCAGCAAATGATAAATATTTCTAAATAATTTTCATAAACAACCTTTACAGTATGTGTTGAAATTTACTATGCAAACCCTCATAATTCAAGGAAAGTATGAAATTTTAAATTATGTCACATTTAAAAAAATGTATTTTTTATTAAATAATGCTAAATGTCTTTCTCTAGTTAAATTAAAAATAAATTTTATAGTTGAAGAATTAAAAGTAAGGAAAGACATGTTGTCTATCATCTTCACAAAGATTGAGCCATTATCTGTATAATTTTCTTTTGTTAGGATATGAAATTATTTCTGATAATCATGAAAATTTTATTTTGCTATACATTGAAAAATTGTGTTATAATTGTTGAAATGAATTCTAAACTTTTGAGGTGATAAAGTATTTTACTCATGTTTTTTTAACTGCACATTTCATAAATTTGCTATTTTAAATCATTCTTCTTGGGTTATTTGTAAATTTTCTTCCTCTTTTATAACATAATATAGCATTTTACTCATGTTTTGTTTTTTTAACTAGACATTTCATGAATTTGTTATTTCAAATTTTTAAATTTTTATAAAATGTCTTATAATATTTAATATAATATCAGTGAAAAATCAATATGCCCGATTGAGCTGATTTAGTTAATTTTATTGGCGCTGAGACATAAATGAAACATGAGACATATTTAAAAATGCAAAAAAAAAATTATTCTTTAGGTTAAATTTTACTTATAACATTAATGCATTCTAGTTTTAAATGACATCAGAATGGACTGACCTAGACCTCAGATCTTTAACGCGTTACAGCAAAATTTCCATGATATCCGAAAACTGAACATTATTCAACGAATGTCCAATCATTCATAAAATTCATTCCCATGTTACAATTTATCAAAATTTAAAAGTTTTTAACCTGGCTAATTATATCACTTTGCTTTCTGAAACTTGTAGACTTGTTCACAATTTTTTCCACTCTTTACTCAGAAAAGAAAAAAAAAAAGAAAGAAAGAAATTAAATGATAATGAAAAGAGTCAAACGAAACGAAACGTAGAGAAAAATAACTTTCAATGGAAAAACCAAAAATAAATAAATAGATAATTCCGAAAGTAGTGATATTCAGGGAATTTCTAAGATATCCAAAATTATAAAATCTTGGGGAAAAAAACGCAATATCAAAACTACTTGTTCCACATAAATTACAATATGGTTAGCAGCATCATATGATTTGTTTATTATTAACTGAGGGAGATTGGCATATCGGAACGATCAAAATGCTTTTTTTTTTCTGGAACAAATCAGTGACTTCTTTTATTTATTTGATTTACTAGGATAGTGTGCTTGAACGCATTAAAATTAAAATTCTGTCAAATTTCAGAATATTTCTAGGATTTATTTATTTCAAATTTGCAGATCCATAAGATCCATTTTTCTTTTAGTTGGCTAACTGACTCACAGGTCAACAATTCTCAGCTAACATAGGATAAAGAAAAAAAGATCCCCCTCCATTCCCTGCACCTACAAAAGAGTGGGACATTGACCTCACCCTTGACCTTAGGCCTAGGGGATGACATTTTTTGACATAGAGATTTCTGTGTATTTTTGTTTCCTATCCGTCTACATTTCCATTAAAGTATTTTATGCTCACAAGATTTTCTTTTTGTTGAATTTTTGAAGATGCCAGCTTTTGCACATATTTTAAAATGCAGAGACAAACCAACACAGTTATTTAAAATTAAATATACAATTTTTCTCATCTGTCATAAATATTTATACACTGCCATTTTTTAATAATTTAAAGAGAATTCGTTTTATAGTTTTTTGCACGTAAATTGAAAAATTGAACTAATTTATGACAATTAATAATAATTAAAAAATGGAACGATAATTTTAATTTTGAAGCTTACCATTTTCTTATTAATTTAATATTTTTAAGTAAATAAGGAATATATAATTATTTGAATGCTCCTAGTTGAAATTTTCTGAAAACGCACTTAACAAAATTAAATATACAATTTTTCTATATTCTATATAAAAAAAACCTTGAGACATTAATCTTAGGGTTTATTTTCAACATAGAAAAACAAATTAAAAAGTGCGCTTCGTATAATAACTTTCATCAAAATATATATTACAAAAAAGTTGCAAAAAGTTTATTATTTCGAAATAAAAATCACATGAGTGATACTCGTGGTTGATTATGAAATTTTTTACTTTTTTTTTTCTTCTGCAAATAGTATTTGGATTCAAAGGGATTTTGCAAGTATTTAAATCTAGCCAATTACATTTAAAAGATGAAACATTTTCATTCTAGAAATTTTGAAATCTTAGTCTCTTTAAATGTGGATACGCGTCATAATCAATACCTGTTGTGTATCATAAGTTTGTGTTATGTATGATGTGTTAATATTTATAATATTCAAATATTAGATTGTTTCAGAAACTGTCACAGTCTTATGATTTAGCGCGAACAATTCATTCCTTGGAAGAAGAAAAAGGTTTGGGAATTTGTTTTATCTTTTGTTATTGTCGTTGAAAATATGCTTTTTTTTTATTTTTGTCGGTATCAAATATTCTAAAAGCATGCCGAATGTTTCAGAAAAATGGCATCTTTAAAAAGGAAGGCTCAGTATTTTTAAAGAACTATATATGCTTTTTATATACGCTTTTTTTTAGTATACATAATGCTAGAAAAAATATATAGTTTTGTCTTTCCTGTGTGTTCGTCCTCCTAAGTAAAATGTCCGCACTTCGCGAATAAAATCTTTTTAACAATATTCAAAAGCACTAACAGTAAAGAAAGCTGCCTCAACGTGAATAAAATGTGCGCACATTACGAATAAAATCTTTTTATTAATGTTCAGAAGCATTAACAGTAAACGAAGCTGAGTCAACATGAGCTGTTTCTTTTTTCTACACTGGGGCACATATAGTAGCTGGAAGGTTCTTGCAATTTGATGATGCCTCTATATTTGTGAAAAGGGAGTTAAAGTAGGTTGGCTCTCCTAAATTTATGTCCGAGGGAAATTCAGTGGCTTTATATCACTCTATCCCTTCAACTCCTATTAAACAGATATCTCTAACTCTTATCAACGGTTCAAGATAGGAATAAGAACAAATATATATATATATATATTTTCCCCTTCAACAGAAGCAGTTGCGAATCGTTGAAAATACTGTAACGTGTAAAAACTCAACCTGCTTTGAAAGAGGTAAGCAAAGTTCTTAATAGTTTATGTTGATTTGTTGTATTAATTATTTTCGTATAAAATTTAAATTAATAACAAATGTTCATGAAAATATAAAAAAGATAATTTATACTATTTGAATATCGTGAATATAATAATAATGAATATAAATTCAATTTGATTTGGATATCGGAGCAATTATATAATTGCATCATAATAGACAAAACATTATCGCGATATATATATATATATATACATGTGTGTATATCGTAATAGTTTCTAGTCTATTATATCAATTTTAATTGTCAGAAATAATAAGATTTTACTTTTTTCCGCAGGGTCATTAAAACAATGATTGCGATTTTGGTATAAATCTGTGAAATATTTATTCATTAATCATACATTTGATACATATTAACTCTTTCTCTTTCTAATAAGTTAAATTCCATGAATCTTTTAAAATGATTATTTTGTTAAAAGTTTAATAACCAGAGCAGAACACATTTTTAATATACCAATAATAAATATAAATTGGCATGAAATGTTATGTTTAGCAATTATATCATTTAAAACCTTACAAGTGAAAGCTTTGCCATATGTTATACTTATATCTTACAAATTTTTCCTATTGTTAAAACCATCGTCAAAATAACACTTTGATGCTTTTTATTAGTTTTCCTTTGGTAATTATAGTGGTAGTTGATTTAAACATTATATTTTATTTTTAATCTTCTTGATTTGATAGCTGTATGGTTTTGCATAATTATGTAAGCAGATTGATCAAATTTTAAGTAATAATTTCAATATTTCTATATTGCTCCACTCATTAATCTTTATGAAATTGTATAACGTTTTTAAAAATTTTGTTTCATAACTTAGTTTTTATCATTCAGTATCAGGAAATATTTCTGTTATTTCAATTTGTTACTCAACTCAACAACCTTTGTTTAAAAACTGTTTTATATAAAAATATTTAACTTACTCAATAATATTTAAATAAATAATTTAATCTATTAAATAATTTTAAATTATTATTTTTAGCAGTATTATATTTAATAACTCATATTTAAAATAAATAAATAAAGTATTATTTAACTTAGTAATAGCAATTTAGTTCTTTTAATATGCATTTTTACTAAAAATTAATAAGGTGCACCTACGATTTCAGGAATATCAGGCAAAAGTGTGGAAGAAAAATATTTAAATAAGCAATTTTCGGTATGAAAATAAAATAATTTTTTTTAACTGAAAATATTCAATATAAAATATTTATTACTAAAAGTATTTAAAATAAAATTTTATTCAGAGATTAGAAAACAAAATAACTTTGAGGAGATATTTTGTTACTTGATATGGAAACGTTAAAAGATCCATGCTCGACTACAAAATAAGAAGAAAAAAAAATAATAATGAATAAATAAATAAATAAAATAACCAACACAAAAAAGCGAGTACCTACATGCATATTTATATCTTAAAAATAGAAAGCTTAAAAATGTAACATGCAACAAGGAATTTTCCCGGAAAACGAATTTAAATCCGCGTTACTGTTCTCACACGTAAGAAAAAAGTACTGTGTGGGACTTATGTAATAAGTACTTTTGTCTACAATCTAATTTAAAACAATACTTCCGTGTTCTTATAAGAGAAAACCATACATTTCTAAAGTACGCAGCGTCATATTTTTTTTTAACTGATTTAAATAGACGTTATGGTAAAAAAAAAAAAGAACTATGTGTCTGGGAAGAGTTTAAACTTTTTCTAAAAAATTCATTTAATTCATTAATTCATTAAAAAATTCATTTCATGTCAATGAAAATTTTTCATTTTCATTTCAATTCATTTTATTTAAATTATTCATTTCAATTCATTTTATTTAAATTATTCATTTCATTCATTTTTATTTATTTAACTTATTTATTATTCATATCATTCATTAAAAAGTTCATTCATTTTTGTATGAACGTTATCGCGTTCATACAAAAGAAAAGCTGCAAGATTGTGACGATAAAATTGAAATGTTTCATAGAAACCATTTACTGCGGATTACCATTGACACTAAAGAAAAATCCAGCTACATGTTGAGAGATCTTTTCATGAAAAATTATCTTAAATATGCTTTATCATCTCTGTAAAAGAAAAACCATGTATATGTGTCAGAAATCGTTTACAAATAGATTTATGCTATTCAGATGGATTTAAAAATCGTAAATATATGCTATATGCCGCAAAATATTTTCATTTTTTATATAAATAACATGAGATTATGTTTGATTAATGAAAATGCTTTTCTTTTCTGCAATGAAATAATATTTTTACTTTGCAATCAATTAAATTCATTTACATTTCACTCCTAAACAAATATTTTGATGTGATATTGGAATGTGACTTTTTTTTTTTTTTTTTTTTTTTTTTTGCTAAGGAATAAATTTTAAATTATATATAAAATAGCTCGAATTTATCCCATAAAGAAAGTTCCGTTCCCACAGTGTTTCTTTGAAATTTAGATGAACTATTTTATTTCGAGCTTCAACACAATGAGAAATAGTTTCAAATTTGTAATCTTCTGTTATAAAAACATTATCAAGTGTTACAGAAAAACATTGTACTTTGTTTTCTTCAAACAATCAACGTTTTTAAAAATTCTTCAGGCAACTGTTGCAATTCTGTATTTGTAATTTAGAGCAAATATATAATATGGTGAAAGCTAATTTAAGGAACCATGAAACAAGCAAACAAAAAAAAAAATGCTTTTTTGCAATATTAATAAGAGTTTAAAAAGTGTTGGCTTCAAGGATTTTAAACGCATGATATATTTGTTTTTAAATTAAAATTATTGAATGTGATTCTTTAAAGAGTTTTAAATAATTCGGGACATTTTATATTCTGATGATATTTTATAAATGTAATGTGTATTTTTATTATTTTGCTTTCTAAAAGAAAATGTTTTAATCAGCATTTTTTTGCGAAGAAATGTATTTTGTTAGAAAACAAATTTTGTATGTTCTTCGCTGCTAATTTCATTTTTGTGTGTATACATATATAATATATCGAACAAATATAATTTCTATATATCGAGCAAACTTTTGACATAAAAAAATTATGTTTATGTATTGCAGTCAAGAAGCGGCCACTGATTTCGTTCACGAGAAAGAATATAAATTAAATATGAAATAAATCTTTCCAGAAATCCCCGGAAAACGGAAAATCGATAACGGAAAATCAATAAACACGTGCGGGTAAGTCACGTGTTATTCTTAGCTCCTGTTTACGAAACCCTGTCTTAATTCGCAGCCATATTTTTGCTTTGACATCAATGTAATTGGAGATTTCGTATCGCGTTTTGTGGCTCCAAAACGTAAGTCTTTAATTGTGAGAGAAACTTTTCTTAATAAGAAGAGCAGAAATTGGAATAAAAAATGAAGCCGCGAGAAAAAAAAAAGAAAAAAAAAATCTTGATTTTGGTTTCTGCGGAAGTTGTTATTCCCTCAAAACCATACACATCATTTTTAAAACTGATATTCGTTTTCCTATCTATAATGTTTCTAGAATCATTTAGAGATTCATTACAAAATGAAGATTTATTACTGTCATCAAGAATAATTTTGCCCTTAGCATCTAGTTTTATTAGTTGACACTGTTTGTTTTCTTCACCGAATTCAGACATTGTCTCTAATTCTTCATTATATATATATGTATATATAAATGTTTTTATTTAAAGTATCTTGATAAAATTAGCCACTTTTAAGATTTTTCATAGTTTAATATTTTTTCACTATATTTTAATACTAGCGTTGTTTAATGCCTTTTACATACTTTAATTCATTTTTTTCTTTTTGGGGGTGGGGTGGGGTGGGGGGTCAGACAGAAAAACAAAACTCTCTTTTATATGCGAAAAAAAATATTTTCAAAAAATTATATTTTTTTAAATACATAATTACATATATTTAAAATATATATAAAAACCACCTTCAAATGGTAAGAAATTTTACACAAACACAGTAATAAAAAATTACATAATAATAAAAACTATTGACAAAAGTTACGCATCTGAAATAAAGAAAATTAAATAAAATGGAAAATTATTATAGAAGCACTTATTTATTATATTCAACAAAATTCGATAATAAAGGAAAATATTTAATTCATATTGCTTTGAAAAATGTAATGAATAAATGGAACTGTGCAATTAAATTATTGCTTGCATTGAAACAGTATTAAATATGAAAATAAATAAATGCATTAAAGGCTGATACAATTTCTAATTATTTGTACTTATCATAACTTAATGTTGTGGTTCAGAACTTAACAATAAGAATTGATTTATATGCAAACTTGTCAATTTAAATGAATGTCATTATAAATAAAAGTTACTACGTAGCAGGTGACACTGTTTTCCATATATTTACAATATAACTATTGATGAACTGAAATATATAAATATTATAAAATGCCTTCTTGAAGGAAATTTTAAGAGTATTGCAGTTTCTATGAATAATAAATATAACACACACAGTATTGCAGAGAATCTATTCAATTTTTATTAGAAATACTTTTTTAAAAATAATTTAGTGATTATTAAAAATATTTCATCAGAAATAGTTTGCATTCATTCTTTGTGAAGTATCAAAAATAAATGGAATTTGGTAATTATTTTCTATCATTATAGAAAATGAAAATATTAGTATAGAACTCAAAAACTCGTACATTCCCCATAAATCGGTTCCATTCTGTTGTTAGTATTTGTGCCTTGCGTAAAACGGTGCATGTGTTTCTCTATGTGAAAGTAGTCTTTCAACTTGTCTGTATTGTTAATAGAAATTCTACAGTCAAAGCAATCAGTAAAATGTCTGTAAGTTTACTGTTGAAAGACGCCCAAGCTATGTTATTTAGAAAATCGTTACATCTGGGGACTGCAGCATATTCAAGAAATATTTGCGTCGCAAAATTGGTTACATAGAACATGTGTCAGGCAGATTGTACATCAGAAGTAAGAATCCTGTGTTGAAAGGAAGCATATTTTCCCTTGCTTGGCATTCAACAGGACTCGAATGGATTCCGAAAGAGTGTTCAGAATATTTCTTTTTATCTTTTCAATTCTTGAAACTTATCAGTTTGGGATCCAAAAGGTTAGTTTATCACTCTTGAAAGTGCTGTCTTTTTTATAGAATAAATGTGAGCAATATAGCAATAATATATGAATAAAAGTATTTTAAGCCTTGTTTTTTATTCAGTTTTAGATTTTAGGTCAAACATAATGAGTGCTTTGCTATTTTTGATCTTCAAATTTATTATATTAAAGTTATATTGCTTCATGGTAGATTTAAAGATGAACGTCTTAATGTATTTAATAATAATGAATGACTAAAATATAAAAAATAACAATTAAATGAAAAGTTAATTTTTCTGTTTATTAATAAAATGCAAATGAATTTTTTTTATTAAATTTATTTTATATTCTGAGTGAAAGTTGGCTATTGATTAGATATTATTGAAAATTTTTCCAATAAAAAAATTGCTTCCTATAGGAAAATTATTTCTAATGCACCTCCTAAGGCATCAATAGCAGTTTTTGAAAATGGGCGAACTTTAAAATTTTTTCACCAATGCCTGATTCTGCAGTTGAATCTTATTTAAAGTATAACAAAACTTTTAATAAAAGCAAAGCACCGAAACATACTGAACATTAAAAAATAAGTTGGATCATATTTTGTTATCAGCAATGGAAAAAAAAAATGGTTTAAATGATAGTAGCAACAATGAACCCAAATCGTCACATCCATCATAAAATATAATGATGTCAAACATACTTAAAATGAATTAATATAGATATTTGATGATGATGATGTCGTGTTCGCGTTGCAATGGAAAGAGGGGTGCAGTAGCTTCTGAGGGTAAAGACCCCTTAGTACATGAGGACTGAAGTTTGACTTCTAGCTCATGTGAAGATGACACTCCCACAATCGTTTGCACAACCCCTTTTTACAGGGGGGGGGGTCTTTTGCACACCTCACAGACAGAACACAGGGCGAAGAACAACTATGCCCGAATCCGGGACTCCCAGATCTTTGGGAAGATGTGCTATCCCTATGCCAGGACGCCGCCAATATAGATATTTCAAATTACTTAATTTACTTTCCTTCGAGTCACCACGGGAAAATTTGAATTAATATTTTTATTATGTTTTAAAATTAATAATTTGTAAAATTATTAGCTTTTGACTTTTTTAAAAATCTATTTGTGGATGCTATTTTTGTTTTGATAAAAAATAAAGTTGCAGGTGATAAGAATATTTTAATATCAGAAGACCCCGGCAAGTCATCTGTGACTAGACCACCAATAACTTGCTGCTTTACCACACCAACATGTTTCTCTGACCCAGTCTTTGTCAATTAATTCTATAATGTAAAAATTCTCTATTTTTCTATTTGTTTTTTTTTTACATATATAAAATATTAACTAAGCTTCGATATCTCTGATGTAGCACAACCTTCTTACTATGTAATGTCATTGTTAAGCACTTTCCTCCCATCCAGCTGTTTTGACCGGATGATAAGAACCTTTAAATAAAACACTACGCCACTTTTCATAAACTGGAAAAACCGTTTCAGATTCATTAACATCTATAATTTATTTTATTTTAATCAACGTTTCAAAATTTGTAGCCATGATTTTTATTGTTGCAATGAAAAAAAAAAAAAAAAAACCTTATTTTTCAGTCATGTGCTTTAAATGCTGCTGAAGTTTAAAAAAAACGTGCATGCTCTAGAATCCCCCTCCCTCTTTTTTTATTTCGTTGTGTATCCGTCTTTTGAAATTCACATGCAGTGAAATAACTTATAAATACTGCTGATGTAACTCGTTTGAATTGTTCAGACATGAAGTGCATGGAAGCAACGTTCTAAAAGGGACAATTCTTGATTGTTCGGTATATGCAGATAAGTCTCATTTTTATCCACAAAATTTCTCAAATTTTCACAAAAAAAAAAAAAATCTTAATATTATAATTTAAAAAAATAAATAGATTTGAAATTTTGATTTCATTAAAATAATTAAATGGAGGAAAAGTTCATTACAATATTTGTAGGAAAGAAAACACATGGATTTATGAAAACATTTCTGGTGCTGATTAACGCCGATTACATGAGTAATTTTTACCAAGATTTGCGACAAGTTTATAAATGATATAAGAAACTGATATTTAAAATATTCACTTACTAATAAAAGAAAATGATAACTTTGATATGAAATAAGCTTTGCGAGTAAAAAGTATTAACATGTGTTCTTATTTTAGTATTAAAATAAACTTTAAAAACTTATTATCTTGACTTAACTTATTATCCTAATTATTTCGTCAAATATATTTATATTGATAATATTTTTAAATAAAAATTTAAAATGTTATGAACAAAATATTCACCTGCTATTGACAAAAAATTGTTTTAATATTTTCAGAACTTTAAAAAAAAAAAAAATGAAATGGAAAACAGGAATCTGAAACAGAAAATCATACAAATTTTTTATTCTAAAATTTTCAATGACAGATTATATTTTTTCGAAATAAATGTAGTAATTTTATTATTATAGATTATTAACTAATAATAAATTTTTTATTACATATTTTAATCAGAGAACAATATATTCATTTATATATATATCATGCTATTCTCATTTCAAATACTAAATATGTGAGTGAAATTAAAAACTTATTTGCTTGAAACTAAAAATTGGAAGAAATTGAAGTAAAATTTTTTTAATGTCAGTAGAAGAATGTATTATATTCGTTATGCATTTCGATTAGTGATAATTTCTCTATATCATTTATTAAACAAATTTTTCTATTACTTATGAAAGTTTATAAGATCATATGATGCGATTATTTTAAACAAATTATATTCTCTGCAAACACGTCGCACTAAAAGAGGAAGCGGTTCTCAAAGCGAAAACCAAATTCTTAGTTGAAAAACCACAAGGCAATTACCATACGCTGATAGATTTATTACTTGAATGATCACGCAATACCATTCAAAATCCGAGATGTTTAGGGGGAAATTATAGACGAGAAGCAGGAAAATTTACCCCCTGCTGTGAATGGGTCGGGGGAAAGGAAAAACATACCAAACCGGTTGACGAACGTTCTGTTAATTTTTCGTCAGCAAATTGTATTCGACTTTATCCAGACAGCGGCTAGACAGCCGACGCTCGATAGATTAAATATACAAAAGAAAAAAAAAAAAACGAAAAAATTTTAACCCCAACTGATATGTATAAATTTATTTTTTATAGCCTACAATCAACATTT
This sequence comes from Argiope bruennichi, assembly GCF_947563725.1. Classification (NCBI taxonomy): domain Eukaryota; kingdom Metazoa; phylum Arthropoda; class Arachnida; order Araneae; family Araneidae; genus Argiope; species Argiope bruennichi. The sequence goes on along the minus strand of NC_079162.1, from coordinate 42,329,818 downwards.
CCCAAAGTGAAAACAATTTAAAACATTTTTCTCACCATGCCAATTTGCAATGCACGCGGAGAGAGATTGTTTTCCGTTTTAAAATGTGTCAAGAATTATTTACGAAATACCATGAGTCAATCGCATTTAAATGAATTTCACTATCATTCATTGAAAATGATGTAGTACAAGAATTAGATTATTAGAAAATTATAGACAAATTCTTCAAATTAAAAGCAAGAAAAGTGATATATGTATATATATATATTTCATGTCTTTCAGTATCTGTTTCTGTGTTAGTAGAAATTTTATTTCCATTATTTTTGGCGTCTATTTATTTTATTACCCTTTATCATTTTAATATTTTTTTAATATATATTTTTGTGCTTCCCCACAAAAATTTATTTTTTGTTATTTTTAAGAATTATGATTTTTATCATCACTATCTAAAAACATAAATATAAATTTAATTTCTATGACAGAAAATATGTAAATAAACTGAATTTAGGATATCAGTGTATTTTTGTGATATATTTTTGTTTCATTATATTATTTTTGAGCTCAATACTTTTTTTTTTCAATTTATATTATAACTTTTTACGAACAGGACTTGTAGAAGAAAAGAAGGATGAAAATGTTTTTAATTATCTGTTTTCTAGATTTTCAATTATACAGTATTTTTAAGAACTATTTTGCAATTTCTCTAAGTACAATTTAAAAAAACAAAATCTCAGAAGAGATAAATTTATAATTTTTATTTTTATTTATAATTTTTATTTTTATTATCTGGATTGTTAATGGAAAATACTATTCAGTTCATGGGTCAAAGGATGTTGACACTGTTTATGCCAATTCGAATTAGAATTAATATCAATAAGAATATTTTCTCTTAGTAGTTACTGAATAGAACTGTCATTTTATCCTTATGTGTTTTCAAAAAAAATTTCTATAAATAAAAGGTCTGCAACTTTTTTTTTAACTATTTGATATATACATATAATATAGGAATTACTGAAAAATATACTTAAAGGTAAAATTAAAATCTTAAATAAGTTTAATTCACAACGCTTTCTTGTTATAAATAGAATTTACCTAGAAAGGGCTTCAATATAATTTGGCGCTTGTGGCCTCATATTGTCAAAATCTGCCATTCTAATATGGTTATTAAATCATAGAACACACACTTTTTCATTTAGCTGGAACATTAGATTTAACGCAAATCTATAACTCTGTATATTATGTAAACTATAAGCAAATTATTTCCTTTCCAAATTTTTATAGAGTACATACTAATTTGAAACACTGCTAATATTTTGAAACCACCGGTATTATGGAGTGACTTTTACCAATTTTATGTTATAAAATTATGTTTAAATATTTGCAATACATCAGTGAGACTAGAGAAAAGGAAAAGAAAATTAGTATTTAGCACTCAGTACTAGATCTGGTTTGTTAAGGAAGACAAACTCACATAATTTTATTTAGAAAGAAAAGAAAGAAAGAAAGGCAATAAAAAGGCAAGAAGCATGAACTCACAAGAAGTTCTGGAATGCATCTAGGAGATAGTCAGATTCATTTAGTGCTTGGCAAGGCACTGGTGTATGCCTGTCATCATCCTCTTACTCAGAATTTTGAATCATCGCGTTATAAAAGAATTATTTTCTTTCCCAGAACACCGGGGCACAAGGTGGGTAGAACCGACCTTCTCTATAAAGGGGCCTGGGTGCAAGAAATTATTTGGAGCCCTAAATTTTTTGTAAAATAAAAAAAAAGTACAAACACGAGCAGATATTACTATTTCAAGTATTTAATGCTCGATTTTATTTTTGCTATTAATTATTTCGAAAAAATTAATTTTTTCAGATTATAATTCTTTTTTTCAATTTCCTTTTCGCCGCTTAATATAGAATGTACATTTAATCCTTCTGTACGCCATGCTTGACCGAAGAGAATTCTTTATTAATTTTTAATTTTCTAAAAGGGTGCTCAGCACTCTCTCTAATGACTGAAATAATAATTTAGAAAGATATGAATTAATTTGAAATACTCTTAAACCTATCTTCTGTTTGTGCAATAACGGTATCAATTATACTGTTAATAAATAGCATCTAAATTCCTCACCCGGGTTTTCTAACTTTAATTTGCTATTTCAGAATATAATCTTTTTCAGAAAAATGTTCTGAAATATTCAAATTGCACACTATCACTTTCGCTTCGTCTAAAAATGTATTAAATTTTGCATTTCAGTTTTAATTTTATTAACTAAAATTAAATCAATCGAGAACAATTGCTTTCGATCGAAATAATTTATTGATATTGATAAATTTGGACAATTTTGCAAACTATACGATTAAACATAAAATAAATGGCACTTCTGATATTGAATCCCACAGACTTTTAACTTCGGGAGCGGTATTTGCGCCAACAAATTCTTTTAGGATTTTACAAATTTGTTTAAACTGTGTATACACTATTTATAGCGAATCTGTTTTGGTTTCCCAACGAGTGTCACAAAATGGTTTAAGAGAAATGTTTCTGTAGAATTTCCCCGCTTTTTGTTGTAGCAGAAAATAAGCAAAATAAACGTTGCAATATTTAAAAAAAATTGCAATATGCGGCAAAAATTACAATACTGGAAATGGCATCACAAATTAATAAATTTAAAGAATGTAATTGGGAAGGCATATAAATTGCATTAGGATTGAAAACAATTATCTAGATTGTACACTTTATATTTTCCTTTCATGTTGTTACCGTTGTCGTATGCCTGGTCTCTACTATTCATAAAATCTAAATCAAGTTTATTTAATTTTTTCAATAGAATTTTTTCTAGTCCTTCTCCGGGCATATCAGTTATTTCTATAAACCCTGTAAATGACTCATTTATAGTTAATCACTTTCTTCAAAATTTGTATACCTAATAATGACTGAAATTTGTTCCTTATAGGAAATATCAAGAGTACATTTAGATACTCTAGTACGTGAATGCTTTTATACCGTCTTTAATTTTATTAATTCATTTCCTAAAGCAGAAATAATTTGTTCTTGTGATCTATGTGTTAAATGATGCACAATTTTATTTTTTGAATTTTTTATTCTGTTTATATAATCCATTGACACAGAATCGTATTTACTTAATAATTCGATTAAATAAATAAAAATTTCCATTATTTGGGGTACCTATTTCTTGGGTTCCTCGAAGTGGAAAATTATTACATGCTAAAATTAGAATCAATCACATTTTTTGAAATAGTTAAGCTTTCCCGTTTCTTTGTTTATAGTAACTTGATTTGTTTTATCAATAGTTGAAAATAAATTTAGTCGTTTTAGTAATTCTTTCCTAACAATAAACGAATTAAAGGGCCAATAGAACGCTCATGATCTTGAATTACATTTGACAGCTATCTACAATTATTATAATCCCTAATAAATCGTGTAGATTGTTCATTTTCACATCTTTTCGAAAATAGTATACAATAAAAACAAAATACAGAGTCTTGCGTTTTTGAATACATTAACCAGCTGCGAAGCTAAATTTCACCATTTGGCATTTTTTTTTTTAATAATACGTAGTGGAAAATGATCTATTTTCAGGATTCTTCGCAAAACATATTAATCAACAATAAATCGTGTATAACTTTGTGTTATACACGATTTATTAAGGATTTTAACACAACATTCTAAGCTTATTCGTTTAATAATACTTGGTCATAAATATGGATCACTTACATTCACTTGATGAAATATGTTATCGTTATTTTCTGATTCGATCATATTCGTATAAATATACAATTCTTTCACGAATTTCAGTTTCTGCATTTTCTTTACAAGATTGTGTAGTTTGTGCGGATCTTTTTTCTCCAGTTGAATTGTAACTTCTGAAGGCGAAACAATTTCAATGCCAGAAAAACTTCGTAGACAAGAAAACATGTCTATTGTGACTTCTTGAAGTTTAACGTTTATTTATTTGTTATTATTATTATTTTTTCCATTTCTGCTAATTTTTTTTGACAGCCAGAAGAATATGTTCTTACCATGGACATGATTAGATCTAACAATATTAAATATTTTATAGTATGAATTTTCAAACACTATATGCAGTCTTACTTAATAGGTGAGGTAAATTATTGCCTTAGATGTTTTATACTTGCATAAGACAATAATATATTCGTATATTTCCACACCTAGCGATTTTTAAAGTTAAATTTCTTCTCTTCTTTCCATTCCGCAATTATAGTTCAGAATATTATTTTAGTTCTTGATCATTTTGAGCCCCCTCAATCCTGGGGCTCCGGTACAGAGCATCCACCCCCCACCCCCCCAGAAGGCCGGCCCTGAAGGTGGAAATTTCGCGCATGAACTGTCTGCAGTGGCAATCGGGATATTGGTATCAAGGATATTTTTCTCCAAATTTCAGTTTTTGGCTTTGATATGCATTGACCAGTTTTTATTTCTAATTTTCTTCCATTTCTGCATCCTTATACAATCTGTAAAATTTCTCCAGAATTACATTAATTTTCTCCACATTCATAAATTGTAATATTTTTCTATTACAAATCAAACAATATTTGTTCGTTGGTACCTAAATTTCGGTTGTTTGGGTATACTATAAGTGTTATTTAAGATTTAAATACCAGAAATTAAAAAAAAAAAGTACTTTATTGAAGAAGTTTAAATGAATCTTAAATTGCAATGCAGAGAAGCCAAAAACAAGTTCAGATACATGAATAAGATGTAACAACCAATCACGATAGTTAATTGAAAATCCCATTCTTCTTGCTGAGAAAAACAGCCAATTAGTGTTCATCTCAGTGGCCAAACAATTTATTTTCGTATCTAATATTGAGCCTTGTTGGCCATTAAATCCATTTTCAATATATATTTTAGAATTAAAAAAAAAGTTTTTCCCACATAAACCCGCAAAAAAAAAAAAAAAAAAAAAAAAAAAAGGTGCCATATTTTTTAAAAAATTTAAATATATGGCAGTTGAAATTCATCAGCATTTAATAACTTTCGGATGAGTTTATATTTAATATCTATACGTTTACTTATTAATACTTTACTGTCACAGTTCAGTTCAGGTATTTTGAAATCCAATATAATTAAATTGCTTTAAAATTCATGAATACCAAAGCATATTTTGCGCTTTCGGTTAAAGCTACAAATTCAACTTCCTTTGAACTTAATGCAATACATTTTCGTTTCTGGGATTTCCAATATGTTAGTGTCATGCCGAAAAAAAAAACAAAAAAAACAATGTATTTGCTTATAGAATGCCTCCCACTGAATTTCTTCCCAACTAGATTAAGATAATATTCCGACGATCAGACAAATTTATTATACTTGTCTGGTTTTAAAAACATAATTTCATATAACAATAGTTGAATGATGAATAAGCTAATTAATATGTCAAAAACAACTGCTGAATGATGAATAAGGTAATTGATAGGTCAGTAACAACAGTTGAATAATGAATAATCTATTCATTCGAAAATTGTGACATAGTATTTACAGCAAATCCAGTGTCCTATCTGAAATTCATAATGAATATAAAAATGCATTTAATGTTCTGTTCGGTATTTGTTGAATCAGTTCTTTTATCTCATTTTCCTTTGCTCTATTTGGCATGCTACAGATCACTTTAAAAGGCCCCGCTCCTGTTAAGCAAATTTTTGTTCCTTATCACATGCACAGAAACCCATCTGTGTATTTTTTGTTTATTCCCTTGCTTTTACCATGTTTAAATTATTTTCTTTAACATCACAGAAAATTCTTTCTTTTAAATTCTTAATTCATTTAAAACTTAATTCTTTAGCATATTTGATAAAAGACTTTTGTATTTACACCAAATTCTCATCTATCTAGTTGTTTTATCATTATTTTATTCTTCAACGAAGATTTATTTTTAGTAGGACAGAACGTTAAACATTTTGAATACACCTTTGTGTTGTAGTAAATGAACTCTTCTATGAATTCTATTATATATTGGGAAATTTGCATATGCATTGATATGATTGAAATTTAAAATGAGGTTTGCATTCTGGAGGTTTTACAGAATTTCTTTTTTATTATTATTTTTAATCGTATTTGCTTTATCACTTCAATGAATTTGGTGCTTTAAATATGTAATATTTGAATATATTGTTATATGAGGAATTATTACTTTTTTTTTTTTTTTTTTTTTTGCTTGCTTGTAGTAAACTTTTGAAGTTATATCTCTGATCATTCATGTTAGATTGTTTTGAGAAATTAAGGATCAGATGGAATTAAAAAAAATATATATGTGTGTATTTTAAATTTTAATGTGTTCATGGAATTCAAGACATTTTTTTTTATCATAAGAATAATTATTCATTTAAAAATAAAGATACTTTTTATTATCTTATCCATCACTATATTCAAGATGCAACAAAAATATGAGAAAACATCAGCTATGTAGCACATTTATATTTTTGATCCAGTGGTGGAGTTGAAAAATTTCTAAAAATAATTTGTTGTTGCAAGGTGCATATTTAAATTACATTCATAATGTGAATGATATTATTCTTCCTTGCTTTTAATAATTTCTGATTTTTATAATTTCAAAGTTTGGGTGAAAAATAATCTGTTGAGAATTAAGTTTCATTTGTAAAACGTGTCTATACTAAAAATAAATAAAATGCCTGCATTTCTTTACTTATAAATGGTATAATTGCTTACTCTTTCCTTGATTGAAAAAAAAAATTTTCTTGGAATATTTCCATTTCATGTAATTTTTATTTTATTCAGCTTGATAGTAAATTTGACAGAATAAAATAATTTTGATAAATATATGGAGGAAAAATTAATTATTATGCAGGAATATATATATATATATATATATATATATGTAATATAATACTTTTTTTTAACTTAAATTATTTCTTAATGATGAATCATAAAAAAACAACATTACTTGTATATAGTCCTATTTTTTAATTTAATTCTATTTATCAGGGGATCAAAAGAAAACTATCCAAATTTTCATGAAGACTGATAATGTTTGTATTTTTAAGTATATATCAAAGGTTATTTGTGAAACATTTGTAATTATTGCAGTCATTTTTAAATTCAGGGGGAAATTATTTTATTACTAGTTAGTTTACTTGCAGTGAAATTATTTAAATGTTTAATTTCTGTTAATAATAAGACTGAATGCATGTCATTTTAATGCTTCAAAATTTGAATTAAATAGGAGATATTATAACCTGGGAGAGTTTTTTAAAAACTTGGTGTGGTTTTTAAGTTTTGTCTTTCGGACTTTATTATAGTAAACCATTTATGGTATGTGTTAAAATTCTGAGACAAATCTCTAATATACCATGGTTTGGTAAAAACAGTAATAACAGAAAAGACCTAGACGTCTACTCTATACGAGAATGTATTAAATCAGCGGCTGTGGTCTTCCCAAATCTTTCTAATACAAGTGTTGTCCCCTAAAGATTTGTCACTAAATGCTAAAAATGTGTTTTTCGAACTCGGGAAGCTTTAAAATATGGTGTTTTGTCAAAATCTCGAGTTCAAACTTTTTTGACAATTACAATATGTTCTCTATACTTCGTAGATGAGAAAGTAAAAAAGTAACCACTTCCTTCAAAAAAAGAATTGGCAAAATGAAAAATATCACTATCAGATCCATTACACTCTACACCCCAACAAGAAATGCTCCAGAAACCTCCCGATGAAAGAAATTATCTCCTCAAGGACAACAGCATCAATCACTAGACGATTTCGAAACTGACTGTGAAATCCCCACTTGTCTCTTCTCTGAAAACCCGCTCATCAGCTGCTAGAACCAGTTCGGCTATTCCTCCTCCTCCCCTGCCTTCCGAATGAACGAGTCTACTTCCAGGAATTTTTCTAATCGATCTCCCTTCTCGTATTTGCTCTATTTTACTGTAATGGCGGAAACCAAATCTTATTTTCCCAGTATTTTCTTAAATTATTTTATTGCAATTTGATTCTTTTTTTTACTAAAAATTCTCATATCACTTCCACTATTCTGCACAACATTATTTAAATTAGATCATGGTGTTCTATAATTTTTTCCCAGCAAATTCACGGAATGGAGATTAATGGCGAAAGCCCAGGCTCTTCCAACAAATGCTTCTACTCCCCATCCACAAGTGTTCGCCATTTTCCAAACCTGCTCTCACGGCATCCCGAAGGAGCAAAATTTGACGAGTTCTCTAGTTGTAGATAAAAATGACAGGCAGCGCCGTCTACTGGTGCTACTAGGAAACTCGTTCATGATTCGCTAATGACAGAGCAACGGTGAGCTCTGTTATTTCCGGTATGTTGGAGTGCGTGGAGGATGGGGTAGATGCTGAGACCAATCAGCGTTCTTCTCTCTCCCATTTATTGATTCTTTTTGTCTCCACGTGCCGTTTCGCTTTTCTTTTTTTTATTATTATTACTAGCCGCATTTGGCGACTAGACAACGAGCTGATTCGCTGGAAATATTGGTTGTCTTTAAATTCAAATAAATCTAGTATTCATTGCTTACGATTCCTTCAAAAAAATATTTTTAAACATCAAATTAAGATATATTTTGAAATCTACTATTTTAATAGCGTTGTTCGGTGCATCATTCTTTTAACTTTCGTGGTACTGTAACTTCACATTCTTATTCCTTATGTAAAATACAAATCAAGGTATTAAATAGAATCTTTCTTTCTATGGTGCTTTTAACAATGATTTAGTGAAGAAATTTAATGATTAAACATCCTATGAAACAATGAAACGTTTTGAATTTCATAATAACAAAAAATATTGTTGAAAAATTATGCAAAAAAAAAAATACAGTTTTAAATCATTTTCAAAATTTTTTAAAAAAAGCCGACAAATGGAATGGTACCATTAAGAAGATATATATATATATATATTAAAACGGTTTAAAGAGCCTATTATTAGGTGTGTTTTTTTTCGTAATTCACCAAACTTTCAATGAGGAAAAATAAACCAAATAGAATTACAAACGGATTTTTTTTTTTTTTTTTTTTTTTTTTAATAATTTCATGTTAGGGGAAGCTACATCTCCGAAATCCTAATAGACGAACCGCTACTAGGCATTGGTTCAACATTATATGAGATCCATTCCCAAATAATAGTTATACAACTTCAAAACATTACCTTAAACTAAATGAACTAAACAGGGATAGATCTTAAAAAAATTAACTGATATAACAGAAATACGAAATTTCCTTGACTAAAATAATTGCCCCATGGATGATTTGAAACTCAAGACTCTTCTCGGAAATCGTCATATTTATACATATACATAAAACATATATACATATACATAACCACTAACAGAGATACGCCTTGATATATTTTAACATGCATATGAGAAAGTTAAGGCCCCATCCGTTTAAAAAGAAAATGTAAATTTGCTTCAAAATTTTACTGTGGATAAATTTATATTAAATCGTTAATATATTTACCTCTATATTAATGTGTAATAATTTTGTTCTCTACTGCATTCTTTTTACAGATATTTTTCAAAGGAATATTTTTTAAATTTGACACCCTACGAGTTTATTAATCTTAATCCATTCTCTCTAGCTAACACTAAAGGAAGTAGAAGTCTACACTTAAGCGAAATAATAATATATAAAAGAATTATGACCCTGATTTACCTTTTTTACAAAAGTAAGTAAGGTGAGCATATTTTAAGAGCAGTGAACCCATGGTTTTTGGAATCTAATTGCAATAGATTTAACTTGCTTGAACTGCTGTCTAAATATTTTTTTAATTCCAGTTTCACTTCTAAAACAAGAAGTCCCCTCTCTGAGTTGTTAAAACATTGTTATTTTTTCATTCACCACCATTTTTGCTTTTATATTCTCACCGGTGAAGCTTTGTCACATTAGTCTTGAATAGTCGTATAGTCGTTGGGATTAATATGTAAAAACTAGTTTAAGATTCATCTTTAATCTAAAATAAAATTATTTATGTTTATTTTCCCACAACTGCATTTTCTTCAGGACTCTATAGAACAACACTACTCCTTTTATATTACATCCTTGTATGTAAAGTTACTGCATATAGCTTTACTTCCTACACAGAATTTCCTCATGCGTTCATGTTACTAAGTAAAAGCAAAAAATAATGAAACTACACAGTAAATCTTGTTTGCCTCAAACAAATATATACATTCTACTTTAAAAAATAAAAAAACCAAGTTGCATTTTAATTACATTTATACTAATTTTTCAGTATTGTAAAACTGTTATCAAAACTCATAACGAAGATTAATTTCCTTTACTGCACATGGTTACAGGAAAAAAAAGAAGAAATACAAACCTTCATCATATAACAACAAGGAACGTTTTAAATAAAGAAACATTTTCATTTATGTAAAAATTATTAAGCGTTAATTTGGATTTACAATATACTGTACATTTCAGTTTAAAACAGGAGATTTCACAATGTTGTAGAATATGGTAAGTCTCCTATTTGTTAAAAGTATGTAGGAAATCCATCAAATATCATGATAAATATTTCAACCTGCACCACCATCAGAAAGCACAAATGCTGAAATATTTAAAACAGAAAAGTTAAATGGGAAGTGAAAATTTATTCCTTCTCTAATTTTCCTAATTCATTCATGTGACTTACTGTATACAGATGACAAAATATGACGAGTACAATGTACACTTTTTATGATGCTGGCAATAAAATATTGTTTAAAGCCGAAAACAATTTTTAAATTGATGTGATTTTTCAGGGAATGCAAGGATCCTTTCAAATATAATCTATAAAAATGGGAAAAGCTAAATAATTTCTGAAAGGTTTAAGTCATGCAGGATTTTCAATATGACGTTTTGAAAGAAAAAAAAAATATCATTTATAATTGAATACCTAAAATAGGCTCATATAAAAATACCAGTCTGTATTCTAACTGTCAACTAAAAATACAAATATGAAAGATATATATTTTTTTAAATTACAAAGCAAGACATAAAATAGCGAACGAATTCAAATTAATTAAGAATGATTCCTGAAAGAGGAATGCCACCAAATAACTCATCAATAATACAAAATGAAAGTTCATAAATAATAATTCATGAAATTATAAAATTATAATTCATTTACTAATGTGTAAGTTTCTTGCATTATGTCACACTATCCACCTTCAGTGACTACTTTATTTGTTCCTTATATTCACTGAATTAATAGTTTTGTCAAAGAGCCTTATAAAATACAGGAAATTTCGATAAGCTGAAGGCATTAATGGCTATAAAAGAACAAGAAACTAATAAAAGAATAAAAGCGTAAAGAACAGGAAATGTGTCAGGAGGAGAAGGTTTTATACGTGTTCTAATTGACATTTTCAATTTATCTAATCAGCAGAGCAATTCAAGAAACTAGGGGCTCTAATGACATGTTTTGTTGCGGCCATTAAGAAAAATTAAAACCTTCCCGATGAAAAGTAAATATTTTATCACCATCATCCTTACTTTAACATCTTTAATACTGTTATTTGTGTTAAAGATATGAACTATAACTTGGAAATTTGTCTTTTGTAAAGGCGCAATTATATCTACAGTTCAATTATGTCTTAACGGTTTCTCATGCTACTTTTCCTATGAAGATTCATTGTAGTACTTAGAACAAAAACTTGTTGCTGCTCAAGATATCCCAGTGTGTTACGGGGTTTTAGGAAATGCTACATTTCGTAATAAAATAATCAGTTCATCCGGTTTATGATATAAAAATATCTCTCACAGGATTTCTTAAATAATTATGTTTAGGAAAGAAGCGAAAATACATTTTTTTAGGTAATCAAAAATGACTGTAAATAATAATATAAATTGCTGCATTTATTGATTAATAAAATAGTAAAATAAATATTTTTTTCCTTTTAAAGTGTTTTGTTATACCATGCTGCATTTTCGTAGCTGTAAAAAAAAAAACTTTTTTATGTACGTTTTGAATGAGATAAAGCAAATGTAATAATTATCAGGCATTAAAAAAAAGTTAACATTAAAAAAAACCTAAAAAGCAAATTTAAAAAATTTTCCCTGTTTTTTAAAAAAATAAATTAAAATTAAAAAAAAAAATCCTTTCACAGAGTACAACCCCTTTCCTTATTTAGTCTAATAAAAAATTCGAAATAATTTCACTGCAAGTTTGCTAACATGCAATAAAATATTTGTCCCCTGAATTTAAAAATGACTACAATAATTAAAAATGTTTCACAAATAGCATTTGATGAATACTTAAAAATACAAATATCATCAGTCTTCACGAGAATATGGATAATTTTCTAAAGAGCAACTAAAATCTTGATCCCTGACAGATGTCAGAATTAAATAAAAAAACAGAACTAATATATACAAGAAATGTTTCTTCACGATTCATTATTCAGAAATAATTTATGTTAAAAATAATTGGATTATATTCACTGAATCATATTTATTGTTTTCTTTTAATTTGGAATGAATTTTTCTCCATATATCTATCAAAAATACTGTTAAATTTATTATCATGTTAAAAAAAATTTAAAAATTACATGAAATGGAAATAGTCCAAGAAAATTAATTTTCATTCATTCAAGAAAAGAATAAGCAACTATACCGTTTATAAGAAAAAAAAACTGTAGACAATTTTTTCAGTATAGACACATTTTACAAAAGAAAATTAACTTTTTACAAATAATTTTTCAACTAAACTTTGAAATCTAAAAAAAAAAAAAAAATTAAAAGCAAGGAAGAACAATATCATTCACATTGTGAATGTAAAGCAAGGTATACAGCTTACAACAATAATTTAATTAAAAAAAATTTTCCAACACCACCATTGGATCGAAAATAGAAATATGCTACACAGCTGATGTTTTCTCCAATTTTTGTATCATTTTGAATATAGTGATGGATAATGAAAGAAAAAGTATCCTATTTTCTAAATGAATAATTATTCTTATGATAAAAAAAAAATGTCTTCACTTTCATAAACACATTAAAATGTAAAATACGCAGTTATTATTTTTTTTTTATACTGTCTCATCCTTAATTTCTCAAAACAATCTAACATTACCGATCAGAGACATGACATCAAAATTTTACTACAAGCAAAAGAAAAAAAAAAACATTAGTAGTAATTTTTCTTATAACAATATATTCAAACGCTCCATATTTAAAACATCAAATTCTTTCGACTGAAAAAGTAAATACGATTAAAAATTAAAAAAATAACGAAATTCTGTAAAACCTCCAGAATGCAAACTGCATTTTAAATTTCAATGATATCAATGCATATGCAAATTTCCCAATATATAATAGAATTCACAGAAGAGTTCATTTACTGCAATATAAAGGCGTATTCAAGATGTTCAGCTTTCTATCCTACTAAAAATAAATATTTGTTGCAGAATAACATGATGAAAAACAACTAGAAACATGAGAGTTTGATGCAAATAAAGTCTTTTATCAAATATGCTAAAGAATTAGGAATTAAGTTGTAAAAGAGTTAAGAATTAAAACGAAAGAATTTTCTGTGACGTCGAAGAAAATTATTTAAACATGGTAAAAGCAAGTGAATAAATAAAATCTGCACAGATTGGTCTGTGTGCATGTGAAAAGCATCAAAAATTTGCTTAACAGGTAGGCAACAAATCCTTTTAAAGTTTTTTGTATCTTGCCAGATAGATCAAAGAAAAATGAAATACAAGAAACAGAACTGATTAAACTAATACCGAGCAGAAAAATAAATGCATCTTTAAATTTGTTATGAATTCCAGGTAAGACACTGGATTTTCTGTAAATACCCTGTCACAATTTTATAATGAATGCACTATTCATCATTCAACTGTTGTTACTGACATATCATTTATATTATTTATCATTCAACTGTTGTTATTGACGTATTGAATTTTGTTTTTAAAACCAGACATGTATGATAAATTTGTCCGATCCTCGGAATATTATGTTAATCTAGTTGGGATTAAATTCAATGGAAGGCATTCTATATGCGAATGCATTATTATTTTACATAAGATTCTAAAAGCATTTTATTACGTAAGATTGGTAAAAATCACTTCATAATACCAGTGTTTTCAAAATGTTAGCAGTGTTATAAATTAGTATGTACTGTTTAAAAAGTTCGAAACGAAATAATTTGATTATAGTTTACATGGTATACAAAGTTATAGATTTGTCTTAAATCCAATGTTTCAGGAAAATGAAAAAGTGTTATTTAATGCAAAATTTGATTTAGTGTAAAATTAATTAAAATTAATAATTTGAATGCAGCAGAATATTTTATGAATTGTGATTTAATAATTTTATCTGTAGTAAAATTAGAGGTAATATGATATAAATATATATAAAAGGGTCTTGTTAATACCTAATGCTCTGCATGATTCAGAAAGAAATTTAATTAGCCAGGTTAGAAACATTTTAAATTTTTGCCGTGTGAAATGCCCGATTCATTTGAATAACAGCTAGCGGAAATATTCCGATTAGGAAATAACATGTACTATACAATTAGGGTATAAACAATCCAGTTTGTACATCTTTGCCTGATTTTTATTAGAATAATGTAATTGCACATTACATCAATTAATTTTAGAATTAAAATGTCATATTAAACATAGCTAATTGGTTCTCTTATGAGTATTTTCTATTGGCTATTCATTAGGAATACTTATTGGGTGTAAATTGTGTATTGAGTATACACAATTCCAAAAAAAAAAAAAAAAAAAAAAGTTTATAACAATTTCTGATTTTGGCAGCTATCATATTCAAAGAAAAATCTCCAAGTGGGTAAAGAGTCGCATTTTTTTCTATTACTATCATAAATCTTATTCGAGAAAGAATGGAGAAATAAGAACATGAAGGAAACATTTCGAAAATTATTAATGCATATTAACCCTTTAAAGGGCCATTTTTTCTAGTCATATTATGTTAAAATATTTTTAGACTTGAAATTAGAATAAGAAAAGGGATTCATTTAGCTTATTAGATAAATTTAATTTGATTAATTAATTAATTTGGTTAATTAGTAATTAAGTATCAAATAAGACACATCATTTTGTGTAAAATAAAGAACTAAAGCATCTAAGTTTCTGTCTTTCTAAAAAAATTTGTCAGAATTTATGCCAATAAATTCTGACAAATTTTTTTAGAAAGACAGAAATAAATTTGTCAATAAATTCATACGAAGATTGATAAATTTGGTGGGAAGCATACTTCCCACGGCCCTAGAAAGGGTTAAATTAGGCATTTTGCATTAAAAACACTCGAAATTTCTAAAATTTAAATGTTAACTATTACTAATTTACATCAATAAACGAAGAGATTTAAAACATAAAAAAAAAAAATTAACAAGGAAGAAAAATAAAGCTTCTTAATATAATAGTTTTTATATCAAAGACAATAACATAAATGAAAAAGAAATAAGAACTATTTTTGCAAGCATAAATTGATAGGAAGAAATTTATCATAAAAATAAATGTTAATAAACAATGCATAGATTTACTTTACTTAACTTTGTCACTATTGCTTCCAGAAGTTTAATATAAATTAACATGCACAAAAGACATTGAATAATTTCAAAAATCTTATCCTTGGTGGATTTTTAAGACTCAAATGATGCATAGATCTGGTTTCTATAGTAAATTCTGAAAGAAAAGAAAAAATAAATTTTCTTAAAATAAATCTAATTTTTTTAACATAAAGATTTTTTCTGTATAACAGAAAATGAAATATTTGTTATGAACTCCAATAACAAATATAAAAATAGTTTTGAACATTTCACACTATTCAGTATAGAAAAATCTATCAACTAATTTGAGATACACTGTTATATGCTTAATAAATTTTACAAATACAGAACATGAACATTATTTGAAGAGAAGATGACGAAAAAACACATTTAAATTAAGAAGAAAAGTTTTTTTTTTTTTTTTTTTTTTTTTTTTAAATACAAAATATTTCCTTCAAAATATTAGGTTCGAAGTAAAGTAAATCGAAAATATATTTTTTAAAGAATTTTATATTAGAAAAAGAAATTACATTTTATAATAATATGATTCACAACACTTAGATATCGAGAACAATCACGCTAAAATTTAAAAAAAAAAAAATCTAAGTGAGCCAATAGAATTACTAAAGCATTTCACTCTTTACTAATTTCATACCTTTAGTTTAACAGTGATAGAATTACAGCATCAGGGAATCGCTCAGAATATTGCAACTGTATGGTATTTTAAATTTTTAGCTTTGTAAAATCATACATCTAAAATTTAAATAGTAAATTTCAAGATTTCTAGGTAAATAATAAAAAAAAATAATTTATTAAAAATAACAGTAATTTATAATACTAATTTTAAATTTTATTAAAAGTGAAAAAATAGTGCTACTTAATATGACAATTCAAATCAGAAATCATATTAAAAACACTAAGAAATCATAAATATGAATAAGTTTAAACAGACAAGAAGTGTAGTCCATTTACTTATCTTTTGCCGTCATAGATTAAGGACATTTTATATAAACCAGAAAATACACCATGGTTTATGCAGAGTCTTAAAAGTTTATCAGTAATAGATTTTTCAGTTTCACATAATGTGGAAAACATTTCCATCCATTTGGGCGGTAAAAAAAAAGCGATGTAGAACTTATAGTATCTAGGTCAAAGAAGAAACAAAAATGTCTAAAGTTTGATATTAAAATATAATGCAATGATAAAGATTCTATAATCTTTAAAAAGAAGCACTGTATATATGGTCTTTGTTACGGAATCGTCTACGAATAAGAAGTGTGATTAAACTTGTTGATTGAATCTTTACATCCAGAATTTGGAGCAAACCGAGTACAAAATTTATATTTAAATCAATATACAGCATTTTTAAAAATAAAATTTAGAAATGGGAAATTTTTGAACTATTTTTTAACGTAATTATTAATAACAAACACAAGGTTTAGAATAGATCAAAACAGTTTAGGCAAAATATCTCCTGGAGTAGCTAAACTAAATACCTTGGTATGACCTTTGATCAGAGGTTAACCTTCAAAGACCATATTGACACTATAAGGAACAAAGTCAAAGCATTCAAAGCTAAACTGTACCCCATAATGGGGAAAGGGTGCAGACTCTCTCAGAAAAAATGAGCTATTGTTATACAAGACCAGAATCAGGTCAACAACGAGCTGCTCACCGCCTGTTTGAGGGGAAGCCGCAAAAACGAACCTAAACAAGTTACCCCAAAATAGAATTGCACATGAAATATCTAAAGCACCGTGGTTCGTCAATAAAAAGCAAATTTTCAAAGAACTAAAAGTACCAACAATATGAGACTACTTTAAAGAACTTGCAGAAAGCTTCTTCCATACAATAAATAACAATACCAATCCAGCAATAGTACATATACTCAAATATGACGCTAAGCACCCCCAAAAAGAAAAGACGGCTTAGGGCACTCCTTTTTGTAGATTGAGTACAATGAAGGGGAAGGTCAACGACCCGTAGTGTGGGGATGCGAGTACGAAGACGAGGGATGTAGGTATTTTAAAGAATGAATAGTTGACCGTATCTGCACTTATCAGGACTGAGTGGGAAAGTAACTATCATTGAGCCATCGGAGCCCTTGAGAACTGATCAGTTGAAAGGGATGAAATCGTGCCAGCAATAGCTATAAGGAAACAGAAGAAAGAGAAAATCAGGTATTTTTTCCCCTTTATCCTTTCTCTCTCTCTCTCTCTCTTTTCCCTCTCCCTGGGTAATATCGTTATTTATGTATGGATGGGTGTGAATGTTAAACGAAAGGATGAATGAATGGTTATACCATATCACCAAATAATAATTCCCTTACAGATAAAAAACAAACAAACAAAGGCACCAATAATATCCAGGCTTAAAGCAATATTCTTAACTAGGTTTAAATGAAATAACTATCAGGTCTCGTAGATGTAGCACCACACAGTCCAGGTGGTCCGTCCAAAACATTCATCACTGGCGTGATAAAGGAATAAATTACAATTTGTCAAAGTTAATAACTCTAAATTGGCAAAAAAAAAAACAAAAAAAAAATGGTTTAAAATTTAACAAAATAAAAAAAAAACATCTTGTATAGGTACAGGAATTTCAATAGGAATTTTAATGCATCAGAGATGACTTTCTAATTAATGGATACCCTCAAACGAACTTAGCAGCAATAGTATATTCTAATTCTCTTGCCTGAATTGTGTGTTGTAAATATTTAAAGCTTAATTGTAAGACATAAGATTGCTAAAAGTCACTCCATAGTACTAATGTTTTTGAAGTATTAACAACATTATAAATTAGTGTGTAATCTATAAAAATGTTGAAAGGTATATAATTTGATTGTAGTTTACATAACAGAGAATTACAGATGTGATTATATCTCTGTATATCATATTGACCATTATACTAAAATTGCATATTAATTTATCCGTAAAATTTACTAAGCATATTATAAGTCTCAATTTAGTTTTTTGATTTTGGTACATTGAATTTGAAAATTATCATCAGAAAGACTGCATGTATCTTAAGCGGCGCTCCTACGACCTGTCCGCCTGCAGACGAGGCACACTTTCCCTCCTTGACTTTCTCTTGCGGCTTTCTGGGGTGCTTTGATGTCTGTCCAGTTTACCGACAAATTGTCCGGTATGATTGGACAGAGAGTCAAGGGGTAAAAGTGTGCCCAGTATGAAGATTCACGGGTCTTAGGAACGCCTCTTTTTACTTACGGCACTTAGAAAGACAAGTCTAAGAACGGACATTTTGACTACTCTCCTTAAATCATTCAAAGGCGCACAGAACCTGGCTGATCATATTGCTTTGCTAAGGACTTTGAAATCATGCATCACATAAGGTATTAGCAAGAAATTTTTATTTATATTCATATCATATCAGCAGAGTCTTGAATCCAAAATTTGCTTGTCTCTAATCTTTCTATTTATATAAATATCATACTAATTATCACTTCTAATTCTAATTCTAATTCTATATCAAATATTGCCCAAAATACTCCTGAAACAATATTTCAATAACTTCCTGCATCATTAAAGCCGTTTTAAATTAACATGCAATTTTAGGAATATGGTCAATATGATATACAGAGTTATAATCATATCTGTAATTCTCTGTTATGTAAACTACAATCAAATTATATACTTTTCAACATTTTTATAGATTACACACTAATTTATAATGCTGTTAATATTTCAAAAACATTAGAACTATGGAGTGACTTTTAACAATCTTATGACTTAAAACTAAGCTTTAAATGCAACACACAATTCAGAAAAGAGAATTAGATTATACCATTGCTGCTTAATTCATTTGATTCAGTTTTTATTTTGGGGGCGTCCATTAATTAGAAAGCCATGTCTGATGCATTAAAATTCCTGTTGAAGTTCCTGTACCTATACAAGAAGATTTCTTTTTTTCATTTTATTAAATTTTAAACCATTTTTTTTTCAGTTTAGAGTTATTGTTTTTGTCAAACTGTAATTTACTTCTTTATATCAGTTTTGTAAGGAATTACTTTGAAACAGACTACTACATTGAAGCAGGCTTGTTCCATTTATGTCTTTTGCAGAATGTTTTCCATCCTTTGATTAAGCTGAAGTTAATTTAAATAAAATAAAAACTTTGGAAAATAACCATATATATTTTTAAAAGCTATACAAGGTTTATTTTTAGAAATTAGTAGATGATTCTGTAGCAAGATCGCATAAATAGCGCGTCTTTTTAAAGAGTGTAAAAACTTTATCATTGCATTTTATTTTAGCATCGCACTACTTTAGACATTTTTGTTTCTCTTTTCAACTAGATACTAATAAATTGTGGACTTTTTTTTTTTTTTTTTGACTGCCCAAATGGATGGAAATTAGTTTTCCACAATATGAGAAATTGAAAAATCTACCATTGATAACTTTTTAAGAATTTGCATTAACCATGGTGTATTTTCTGGTTCAGATAAAATTTCTTTAATCTATTACAGCAAAAGATAAGTAAATGAACTACACACATGTTTCTTTAAACTTATTCAGATTTATGATTTCTTAGTATTGTCGATATGATCTCTGATTTGAATTGTCATATTAGGTAACACAATTTTTTTCACTTTTAATAAAATTTAAAATTAGTGCTTAAAATTAGTTTAAAATTAGTGCTATTTTTATGAAACATCAGGCAGTGCTATAGAAACTGGATTATGTATACCCGAACTGTATGATAAATGTTGTTATTTCTTAATCGGAATATTTGTGCTAGCTTTTGTTGTAATGAATCGGGGCTCCCACACTTACATGGGAAAAATATTGGTCATTCATATGATTAACAGGATTTCTCTACAACATTATCTTGCCAAATTACGAACTTTCAAAAAAAGTCGACAAAAAATGCAATAATTAAAATCAGCATACATTACGGTCTATAGATGATTTTGAAATTTTAAAAATATGTAATATTTCAAAAATTATTATTTATTTGTTTAATGTGTTGTCAGTTTTAGGATCAGCAAACTCAAGGGAGCCTAAGAAATTCTTATTTGACTTTTTCTTGACTTTTGCCTTTTGTTCTTGCTGTTAAGCAACATTTAGAACAATTTCTTTTTTCCTTTCTTCCAGACTTAATTGGGATGGAAATGGAAGTTTTCCGTACTATCCAAGATTGAAAAATTCATCATTGGTAAGCATTTTGAATTTTTATCTGATGAATTTTATTTACTGGCTGGAGATTTATTTTTTGGAATAAATAATGGCAAATAATAATAATTCCGTTGCTTATTTTCACTTTTATTTTTACTAAGAACACCGTTACTTAGAAAAATGTTATGAATGATCCGATTTAAAAATAATAATAATTAGCATTTGGGTAGGAATTTGTAAGTTTATCTTTTTGCATTTTAGATGTATGTTATTTAATGAGTCTAAGTGGTTACATTATGATACAGTAGTGATATACTAAGTTTTTTTTCCTTTTGTTCTAGTTTTGTGTATTGAATTAGAGCTATGAGAGTATCAGAAAATGGAGTGCTTCCGTTACACTTTAACCTCCAATAGAATTTTTATTTCTTTATTTGAACATAATAGTCCCAAGAAACTGCAATTCATAAAACTTTTTTGATGAATTGGGATCATTAATTATATTTTGGTTACTTATAATTGGTGACAGAGTGGAATTCTAAATAACCTTCTTTAATTAAAATTGCTGTATTGTCTTAACTTCTTTTTATATATACCGCTGATTTCCAATAATTTTTTAATGCAATATATTTTGCAGTCTTTTCTTAGTTGACTGTGATTTTTCAAATAGTTTTCACATTCAGTATCAATAAAATTCAAGAAGCACATTGTAATAAGTATCAACTTAGTTTATTGATTTTTGAACATTACACAGTGTAATCTTTTTTCATTATTCTACTTTTGACTCTTGTAATTATAATATTGTTTATTCAAAAAAGTTGCAGTGATTTAAAAAAAAAAGCATAGAAAGACAAATAATTTTGTAAGATCCTTAAGTTTCTACACCATGTCGTATAATATTTAGTATAATTTCAGTGAAAAATCAGTATACGAAATTGTGCCGATTCTGTTAATTTTATAGGTGCTGAGATATAAATAAACTGTGCGATATTTAAAAATGCACAAAATTTATTCTCTAGATTAAGATTTCCTTACAAAATTAATGCATACAGGTTGTATATGACACTAGGCTGCCCTAGATCTCAGATCTTTAACACGTTACAGTAAAATGTTCACGATACCTGAAAACTGAACTTTATTCAACGAATCTCCAATCACTCATAGAATTCATGCCGATATTACAATTCATCAAAATTTAATTGTTTCTGACCTGGCTAACTATAGTATTTTGTTTTCTGAAATCATGCATAGCATTAGGTATTAACAAGAATCTTTTATACATATTTTTTTTATCTTATCTGCAGTGTTAGAATCAAAATTTGTTTACCTTTGATTTTACTACCAATATATATAATTATTAAATCATAACGCATAAACTATTTTGCTACATTTCCTTTCCAATTTTTTATAGAGTATATACTAATTTATAATACTGCTAATATTTCGAAAGCACTGATATTAAGGACGGATGTTTACCAATCTTATATTATAAAATTATGCTTAAATATTTGCAATACAGAAGTGAGACTAGAGAAAAGGAGAAAAAAGTTGACATTTAACACTCAGTACTCGACCTAGTTTTGCAAAAAAGAAAGCTCACACGAACTTTTCATTGTCCAGAAGGGTAAAGCCGCGGTCCCACGAAGGAGGATCTTCACAGATGTGGTCATAAAACTGTCACCCTTCCTTCGTGGTGCCACCCCCGTCTGTGGCAGCGGACCCACGACCGGAGAAATCTTCAGACGGCACGCGTTCCCCTTTCGACCTCTCAAAACCCTCAGTTTCTTTGACCCCCCCTACCCCCCCGTAGCCCAAACAAATTTTCCGGCTCTTTGATGTTTGTCGATTTACCGACATTTTGCGGGAAGCTATACCACGGGCGACGGGGGAGTGTGGTCCCCCAATGGGTCGGATGTCAGATTTATGAATCAAATCCGTGAGGTGGCAGGTCGTTGGACCGCCGCTTAAGAAGCATGTATTCACAAGAAGTTCTGGAATGCATCTAGAAGACAGATTCATTTAGAGCTTGGCAAGGCACTGGTGTATGCCTGTCATCATCCCCTTACTCAGAATTTTGAATCATCGCGTTATAGAAGAATTATTTAGTGTTTCCACCTGGGCATAAAGTGGAAATCTCGCCCATAAACTGTCTGGAGTGACAGTTAGGGCATGGAATCAAAGATTTTTTTCTCCAAACTTCAGTTTCAGCGTTGATGTGTATTAACCAGCTTTTATTATTATTATTATTTTTAATTTTCTTCCATCATTGTACCTAATACATCTGTAAGGTTTCTTTCGAATCAGATTGATTTTCAGTTTCAGCGTTGATGTGTATTAACCAGCTTTTATTATTATTATTTATTTTATTTATTATTATTTTTAATTTTCTTCCATCACTGTACCTAATACATCTGTAAGGTTTCTTTTGAATCAGATTGATTTTTCTCAAATTCAAAAGGTGCTGTAATATTTTTCTATTAGAAATCCAACAATATTTTCTCTCAGATAATTAAATTTCGGGGATTCGGCTATACTGCATTATTTAAGGTTTAAACCCCATATAGTTAAATAAAGAAAAAAGAGGTTTATTGAAGAAGTTTAAAATTATTCCTAAATTGCAATGCAGAGCAGCCCTTCTCCCTCCCCCCCCCAAAAAAAAAGTTCAGAAACATGAATAAGATATGACAACCAATCACGATAGTTAATTGAAAATTCTACTCTTCTTGCTGAGAAAAGCAAGCAATTAGTTTTCATTTCAATGGTTACGCAATTTATTTGTATATCTAACATTGGATCCTGTCGGCCATCAAATCCATTTTCAATATATATTTTAGCATAAAAAAAGTTTTTCCCACATAAGTCCGCCAAAAAAAAAATCTGTCAAATTTTCTATAAAATTTAAATATATAGCAGTTGAAATTCAATAATATTTAATAACTTTCGGATAAGTTTATATTTAACATCTATACGTTTACTTGTACAGTTCTGATCATTATTTTTCAAATATTGAATTAGTGCTTCACTGTCACAATTCAGTTCAGGTATTTTGAAATCAATAAAATTAAGTTGCTT
Organism: Argiope bruennichi; assembly: GCF_947563725.1. Lineage (NCBI taxonomy): Eukaryota > Metazoa > Arthropoda > Arachnida > Araneae > Araneidae > Argiope > Argiope bruennichi. Next base: position 42,306,128 of record NC_079162.1, on the reverse strand, counting down.
TAAAATTTTAGAATACCAAAAAGTACCTTTTGAACTATCAATTTATTTAATTTTTAATTTAAAGCAATAAATTCAGATTTCTTTGAACTTAATACAATACATTTTTGTTTCTGAGATTAGCAAGATATTTGTACAATATCGGGGAAAAAAACAATGCTTATAGAATGCCTCCCACTGAATTTCTTCTCAACTTGATAAACATAATATTCCGAGGATAAGAAAAATTTATTATACATATCTAGTTTTAAAAACAAAATTTAATATGTCAGCAATTAAGGATGAATAATGTAATTAATATGTTAATAACAACAGTATAATGATGAATATTTCATTCATTATAAAACTGTGACACAATATTTACAGCAAATCCAGTTTAATAGAAAAATAATTTGTTGACAAATAATTTTCCTTTTTAACAGGGTGTGTAGCGTCATGAAAATTGCTTAAATTTGAAAACCATTTTTAAGCACCTTAAAAAGGCATAATTTTGAAATAAGGTCCTTAAAAAGTGTTTACTTTTCTCGAGTAGTGCAAAGACAGCATTTTATTTCCTTATATGTTGAATACGATACTTCAAAAGCATGGCTTGTAAAGGCTTGTTTATCAGATATCTCAAGAAAGAAAACCAAGAAAAGGGAAGAATTCGGACAAGGAATCCAGGATGAAATAGGTTCAGGAGTTCCAACACATATTAAGATAACGCTTAATGAATCTTTTTGTTCCCCACTCCCTCTTTCTTCAACAATGTGCATTGCCGTTTATTAAAATAATGGGATAGTTATTCGGAAGGAACAGTACGAAAAACGTACTGTGGCATACATGTTGCGAAAGACGTTCGATTTTTTTTTAAATTTCTCAAGCACTAAAAAAAAATTTTTTGTGTGTGTTTGAGATGTTGTTAAATTATGTCTGGTAAGTATATGCTTAATCTTTTATGTGTTGTAGAAGAAGAAAACGCAGATTGGTCCTATCAACGGAAAATAAGAATACAGCAGGTTGAATTTGATGCAACACACGGATTTATCGAATATAATAGAAGCTACTGTTCAAACACTTGCAGTGAAGCCTCTTTAGTACGTTACGCATTCGATCCTCATTCTCATTAATATGTTGTTTTGAAGCAATCTCTTGAGTGTCTTATTAGATGGATTTTAATGTATTATACTGAATTAATTGCGGTGTGTAATTATGTTAGTTGATCGAGTAAAATCTAGTATGATGAGATTTTAACTTGAAGCCGTAAGTTTCCAATGATTATGATTTCTTTCATTGTGTACTTTTTAAATAATCCATCCATTTGAAAATTGTTATTTGTTGCACCAATCTCGCCACATAAAATTTTTACTAAGAAAAACAAAGAAAAAAATTGCTAGTTCTGTACTTAACATTTTTAAAGAAATAAAAAGTTTTCCAAAACTTTCATTCTTCAGTGTTTAGATTCCGTCATTTTATAACGATTTTTCCTTTTTATAACTCTTACAGAATTTTTTCCCCCATTGACATCTCTCTTTACATATAAAGGTTCGTCCTGATTGGCATCTTAAACCAGTGAAGTTAGGAGTATGAAATCTGGAAAGTTACTTCTTGTAAGCTAGAAGTCCACTAAGAACGGATATTTAAAAATTTTAATCAGAAATTTAATTTAAAAAATAAAAACAGAATTTTAACTTGTATCTCCAACATCAAAACATTATTGCTCAAAAATTACTTTTACACAATTTTAAAGATTAAAAAAATAGCTTTTCAATCATACCAATTTTGTTTGAATGAATGCATTCCCTCCCCTTTAGTTTTAGTAAGTTTTGAAAAATTAGTTTTGGTCATAATTTGTAACAATGATTTTTATTATATGAAATTCAAAATAAAATCATTGCTTTTTTGAATCATTGAGTCATATTGTTTTATCGTTCTTAATGTCGTGATAAAAGGGGAAGGCGTTCTTAAACTTAAGTTCTTAAACTTTGGTTCAACTTAAACTTAAGTGTAAAGTTTCTAGTTTTTAAAGCAGTTCATTAAATAAGATTCTTGATTTCATGAGGGTTTTTTTTTTGAAGCAATGCAATATATTATCTTGTGCTGGCTTCAAAAACATAAAAAAATACTTTAAAAAATGCTTTAACTAGCATTTTTTATTTTCATTTGGCTTTTAACTACAGAGCATTTTTTCCCATTATTTATGGAAACTAGAAGCATTTTCATTTCTTCGCAAAATATATCATCACACTTTTCAGCAATTTTTTAAAAACTAAAGTAAGAATATATATATATAAAGGCTTTACGGAACTTCAAAAATAAAAAGCGATAAGACAATTTTTTAATAGTCTGGCCATTTATGAACTATACTATTCTTTTCTATTAAAAAAACGATCTAAAAACACATTTAGATTATGGGGCTTTGTTCTATCTTCAATTTTATGGCAGTTTTGCCAGTCTTATGATGGTAGCCCTCCGATATCCCTTTATAAGATTGCAACTAAAATTTCTGAATATAGCGAGTTATTACAAGAGGAAATTTATACTTTCGATCCCAGCTATGTCGAATCTTAATCGTTGTTGCATGCAAAAAAATCAAATATAAACTGTTGGCCATGCTATGCTTCTACATCAATGATATTTTCAGAAATGATGTATCCATCTAAATAAACAGGTAGTTTGATATTTTAAGAAATAATGAAAAAAGATCACATATCTTTATTGTTACTTTTGTAAAAGTTGTCTTAATTTTTTGGTATTGATAGTTTTTTCCTTTTTATGAACCTTTTTTGTTTTTATCAAAACCAAAAATTCATCATTTGTTTTGCAATAGAAGACGTTGCGTAAATACAGAAAAAAAATACTAAAATTTAAAGAATACACATTTAAAATTATTTAAAAAACTTTTTAACAAAATCTATGCATTACTGTAAAACAGGAAATACCCTATCCTTACATTATTAACATAATATTCCGAATATCTGACAAATTTATTATATATGTTAGATTTTAAAAGCATAATTTAATATGTAAATAACAATAGCTGAATGATGAATAATGTATTCATTATAAATTTGTGACATAGTATTTACAGCAAATCCAGTGTCCTATCTAGAATTCAGAACAGATTTAAAGATCATATAATGTTCTATTCGGCATTTGTTGAATCAGTTCTGTTTTCTGTATCTCATTTTCCGTTGCTCTATCTGGCTAGATACAAACCACTTTAAAAGGTGTTGCAGCCTGCCCATTAAGCAAATTTTTGATTCGTGTCACATGCACACAAACTCATCGGAGCATTTTTTATTTTTTTCATTTTCTTTTACAATGTTTAAATAATTTTCTTCAAACATCGCAGAAAATTCTTTCTATTAAGTTCTTTACTCTTTTAAAAAATAATTAGCATATTTGATGTAAAACTTTTGTATTTACACAAACTCCCATCTATTTAGTTGTTTTATCATTATGTTATTTTTCTACTAAGATTTATTTTTAGTAGGGCAGAAAGTTGAACATTTTGAATATGCCTGTATGTTGCAGTAAATGAAGTCTTCTGTGAATTCTGGTATATATTGGGAAATTTGCATATGCATTGATATGATTGAAATTTGAAATGAGAGTTGCATTTCGGAGGGTTCACGGAATATCTTTTTTTTTTTTTTTTTTTTTTTTTTAAATCATGTTACTTTTTTTTTCAATCGATTGAATTTGGTGTTTTAAATATGTAATAATTGAATATATTGCTATATAAATAGTTATTACTAAAGTATTTTTTTTTTATTGCTTGTAGTAAAGTTTTGTAGTCATTTCTGATCATTAATGTGAGATTGTTTTGAAAAGCTAAGGATCAGATGGAATAAAGAAAAAGTGGGCATTTTATATTTTAATGTGTTAATGAAAGTGATGACATTGTTATCGCAATTTTATTATAAGCAAACAGATACATCTGTATAATTGTTTCATTTAATTTTTTCCCTGGTTTAAATTTTCTCTAAAAATCACAGAAAATTCTTAATTCTTTTAAAACATTATAAGCATATTTGTTTTAAGCCTTATGTATGTTTCAGTTATTCCACATATATTTTATTCTTCAACAAAGATTTATTTTTAATATTGAATGATTCATCAACATAGGGCAGAGAAGTGAGCATTTTGAATATGCGTTTGAGTTGCAATAAATAAACTCTTCTGTGAAATCTATCATATATCAGGGATATTTATATGCAAATATGTAAAAATATTTTGATAAAGTACTTTATTGCATTCTATTGGATTTTTAATTTTAGAAATTTGCTTATTTTGTTTCATTTCTGTGGTTTCTGTTCTTACTGTTAAATTGCAAGACTTTCTGGCTTTCACTTAAGCTGTGAACTTTTAAGAGATACATGTAATAGAATTTCAATATAAACATTATGCAACTGAAGAAATCATTACAATATCTATCTGAGAATGGAAAGTGAGCTTTTAGAAAATTGAACATTGTTTGAATACTGTGCTTTTATTTAAATTAATCATGTATGCTATAATTTTTTCTAAGTATTATAGAATCTTCAATGAATGAAACATGTAATATTTTCATAGATAATGGAAAATAAAATCATGTATAAGTATTTTTATTATGACAATGCATATTTTTTTACATTATTCTATTACTTATGAATTAAGAATTGTGTTTTAGATATTGTTTAATACCATTATGTAATAATTTACTGCTTTATATAATCAAGGGATAAAAAATATTAGTAATCTATTTTTTTGTGTCCAATCTTGTATTATTGAATTTCTAAGAAAAGAGATATTGTAAGAAAATTCCATACTGGAATCGAATTATTAGTTAGTTACTTTCTCTCTTAGATGTTCAGAAATAATTTAATTCATGAGTACCAACTCATTTGAATGAAATTTATGGAAATTATAAGAAAAATATCGTTGTCACGTCATTCTGTAACTTTAAATTAATTGTTCATTTTTACTAATAAAATTCATTTGTATAATAAACAAAAGAATAATAATAATATTTTTTCAATCCCTGATTTAAATTTGTACATGAAAATTTAGTTTGTTGCATTATTTTAATATAAAATTTGATTTTGCTAAAATGTAAATTTATTTGTTAAAAATTCAGCGATATTACATTTTAGAAATTATCTTCTAAAATAATTTGAAAAAATCTTTTTAATATACCCTTTATACTTTCAGAACAGAATTTGGATGAATTAATATAACAAGTGATATATGCAGTTGAAAAACACTTTGATTGCATTATTTTGTTTTCAAATAACTAGAAAATTTACATTTCAATAAATAAAAGTTTTCATTTCCTAAATTTTCTAGTGATGCATTTATTATTATTTATGCATTTAAAAATTATAAACAACTGTGGGTAAATTTCAATTACTGGCGAAATGTGTTTGAGTTATTCTTTGCCCAACTAGAAATATTGACTTTTTCCATAAATGTATCATGCAGGAGATTTTAAAAGAACATATAATTATATTAAGTTTAATATGAACAAAATTCTCTAAACAAATCTTTAATTAAGGTTGGGAATAAGATCACAGAGAACAATATCCTGATTTTGAGGTTATGTATAGTCCCTTCTTTTATAAAATAATTTCTTCTTTTATAAATAAAAGAGTTTCATTGAAATCCACTAAATGCTATGTAAATTTGAATTTCTTTTAGTTTGTTATGAAAATGTACTTAGCTTTGATATATGGAATGTTGCTAAAATCATGGGAAAAACTGTAAAAGTAAATCAGGCGTAAGCAAAACGAGTCATTTTTATAACAAAATATGAGATCTCAAATTGCAAAGATAACCGACACAGGCTGTTTCTACAGGCATCTATTACAGGCTGTTTACCAGTGGAAGTAAAAGAAATAAGTACAGCATGTATGGCAATGTAAATGCAAAATTTATATTTCTGAATTGCTGGAATGCTGGAATGCAAATTTCCATTATGGCACAGTGACATAGTTGCATGAATAACATGCGAAGATGTATCGCTTTAGACATTTGCATTTAGTACTTCAAAAGTTTGTTGATGATTAAGTTTCATACATATATCTGTCATGCAGCTTATAATATGTAGAGTTTTTTTTTTAATGAAAATATTTTGTTTTACCATTAAAACTTTCATAAAACCTCAGTTGTAAAGGATACCTGCATTTGAGAAAAATTTAAGTTTATGCTTTCATTTGATCAAGATCCGTTTATTCAGATTAAAATCAAATCTCATGTAAATAACAAACCGTCATTGTTGGTTTGTTATTAACCCCCCTCGTTTTCAAATTTTCTAGCAAAACTAAGTGTTCTTTTCTTTCTTTCTACATTTTTTTTTTTTGCAATTTGACGTAGACCGCCAATTTAAATATTTTATTATTTCAGGTTATATTAATGTTTGTTACTTAAAAACTGCTCATATAAATATAAAATTTAGATCATTAATAAAAAAAAACCTCTTTCCTTTGGAAGGAAAAAATATGGAGACCCTACAGTACTGTCTACTGTCATTCTTTGTGTTTATGATCCCATATTCTTTTGTAAAAATGACTTTTTTTATATATGGGTAACTTCCTTAAAAGTTTATCATCTATTTTTTGAATCACTCTTTCCTCCCACATACAGCAATGTGGAGTAAAATCATTATGGAGGTAAGGGCTTGCAAACGCATTGCATTTCCAACCGAAAAGGAATAATTTTGGAAATTGCTCAACAGCTGTGTTGAGGAGGACAATAAAATTTCAAGCAGAAGACATGTGAGCTGGCAACACACTGTTCAAATTTGGTGCACTACCCTAAAATATTTGACCCCAACGACATATTTAACTTAGATCCGATTTTTACCCAGACATTGCGCGAGACGAAAACAATCATTTTCCCTCAAAAACCGACAAAAACCGGTCTGTATTCATTTCGCGCACTACTTCTAGTATCTTGTTTTTACACTCGGCGAGTCAGTAAAAGCAAGTTACGGCTATCGTGTGAACGCCAGCTACAGCGTCAGAACGTTAAATTATCCCATGGAGAAAAAATACTAGCAGCTTTTTTCGTTTGCTATTGCGTTTTTTTATTTTAATGAAATCAACTGCAATCGATGGAAGGAATAAAAATACAGGTTGCTGCTACCAGAGGAGTTTTTTTTTTTCGAACTTAAAGCATTTTCAAATATTTATTAAAAGTTGAAACACTTTTGCAGTTTTAATTTTTCATCGACAATTTTAATTGTCGTGAATAAAAGTAATCATTTTTAAATTTTTGCAATTTATATTAATGTATGTATTTTGAGTGGCTTATGCACGATTAAAAAATATTGTAAAAATGTACGAGTATTTGCAGTTTTTGAATTCTAATATAAGGTCATATTGCGCATTTGTTATCAATTACTTTCATAAGTTTTTCAAGAAATTGTGTTAAAAATAAACAAAACTTGTTTTAACCTGTTATATATATTAAGGGAATAAAAAATATTGCGGTTTTTAAGATATATATTCAATATAATTCTTTTAAGTAATTTTGTAGCAAAATGCAATTTAAATACAACTAACTTCACTAATTTTATGCTATTTCATGTTTTTCTAGAATTAAATATTTATGTATAGCCAATAGAATTTAAAACTATTGCGAAAAATTGTGAATTTATATGCAATATAAAGCCTACATGAAATTTTTCAGGTTGAAAACCAAGCGAAGACGTTTGGAAAAAACATACCTTGATGAGCCAGTGTCACTTATCAAACATCAAAGGATATAACTCTCTTCGGACGAAAAATAATTGATGTAGGGTATTTTTTCAACAGAATTCGACAAAAATACAATCACGGTCCCTTTCCTTACCAAATATAATTGTCGTATTTGATATATGAAAAGGATTACGAACTGGTATTATTTTTTCACAGAAATTGTTTGGTGGGAAAATCCAGATTCTCTCAAAATGTCATAAATGCTGCTTCTGTTTTGGATATCATAGTTATGGGCGAAAGATATTCTCTCAGCTTCAGATATTCCGTCCGTGTCATCACATGCTTTCCAAAAGGAGCATGGCCGTATTTCGGCAATTTGGGAAGAAACCGTTACAAATGAAATGCCCGATACATCAGTGGAAGAGAAACATCTGGCAATAGAAGCAAATGAAATATATTCGCATGGGATACCTCTTCTGACTGCAGTTGCAGAAGGTTGCTGAGCAACAAGATCACATAGGAGAAATTATTTATTTCTATCCGCAGCGGTATGTAATGCACTTATCGCTCACTCTTTTTACACATACAGAAATAAGAAGCTGGTTTGTAATTAAATAATTATAATTCTTTATATTACAGAATTTTTTTATTTCAAATAAAATGAAGTTCTAATTTTAAAAATACAATTGCGTTAAGAGATTTTTTTTTTTTTTTTTTTTTTTGCCTTTTTGTCTTCCTTATATTAATTCTTTAGTAACAACATGAATTAATCCTGTTGTTAATTATTAATTTGAAATGGAAAATATTAGTAATAATAGTTTACTGGTGGGATAAGTTACGAAGAATAATAAAGCCTTTAATCTCACTGATGGAGGTTATTAAATTATTTTCTAAGAATAACTACTATTTTGATCCTGAAAACAAAGTAAACGTATTTAAGCAGTACAAATCTCCAAAAAGCTACTTCATCAAAAAATTTCTTTCTAAGAAATGCACTTTCTTTTCCAACTTAAGAATTAATATTCCAGAAAGGAGTGCTACAAGTGTGTGATTAAGTGCTTAAACAATACAAATGATTATAAGGTTATTAAATATAAATATTTTAATAGTTTTGTATTTTTCGGGAGTAATATATCGAAAGATAATTTTTACAAGCATAAGTATAATATGAGCATTAGAAAGTAAATGATAGCGAAATTTTATTTACTTAATTTTGAAATAGAGAATATTCCTATCTAATTGATTTTATTTCAATGGAAATATTTCATAATAATGTTGTAAAAATATTTCCACTGCGTTTATTTATTTGCTATCCCTTACGGTTAGTTTTAATGCTGTTATTCCTTTTCCTTTAAACTAAAACAAGAAATGATATATTTTTATTTTTTCAGGCGGCAATCGTAAGGTTTCCAACAAAGAAAATTCTGCACCTGGGGATTATCCGGTGCTGAAGCTGCAAGGTTAGAAAGGGCGACTACTGAACAAAAAAGTAGATCCCTGTGAAGAGAGGGACCTCGGAAGCGACTAGCAGCTGCAATGTTAACAAAGGGCAACTACTGAACAAAAATGCAGGGCGCTGTGAGGAAAGGAACCTCAGAAACGACCGACAGCTTCAAATTTTGAAGTAGTTATGGTGCAAAAAGGAATCCACCAGCTACGAAAATATTGTTAAAAATAAATTATGCACTTTCTTTTTTGCGGCTGTCAAATACGACTAACATAATGAGGTCAATGGCATTAGAGCATTAGAAGAATGTTTTAGTTTCAAAATCTTACTCTGCGGTTTATTTGTAAATCTAAATATTGAATATTTAGCTGCATCTCCGGAGGGGTTAATTGGTGATAATGGAATTGTGAAAATGAAATGCCCAACATCATATAAAAATATAATTCTACATGAAACTATCAAAACCAGAAAATTTCTATTTTTGAAATTAGATAGAGATGGAAAATAACTGTAAATAGAGATCACAAATATTATTTTCAAGTGCAGGGCCAGTTGTATATAACACAAACATGTTTTTGTTTATTTTCAATGTGGAAGAAAAAGGGGAAAAAACTAGAAAAAAAATAGTGATCCATTGTTTTTGCAACAAAAACTGGATGGAAAATTCTTTTATTTTATTTTGAATTTATTTTATTCTTTTATTTTGACGGTTTATTATTAGAACTTATTGATCCCAGGCATTCAGGATTGATGACAATTCGAAACACTTCTGCGATTGTGGAGGCCCAAAAGAAAAGGGGAGAGGGGAAAGAAAGGAACGCACAATAAGAGTATGCGTAAGTAGCGTTTTCCCCCTAGATATTTTATACAATTTGTAATTATACTTTTTAAAATAATTCAGAAATTGACACTGCTCCGTTTGTGTTCTTTATAAATATTATTTTTATATGATCCTGTGTTTATAAGATCTTGTATATACGTTTATTTAATTGTCTTTTCTCTGTATCAAGTAATAACTGATACTTAATTCTATTCTTAGTAGAAAAGTAATACTGTTTTTATCAGAAAAATAATTAACAAAATTAAATTCATTTAAAGAAAAATTAGAAAATCAGTACCCTTTTTTATTTACGAATATTAGATGTTTTGAGAGAATTTTCTTCAAAATCGCAATTATCTATACTTATAAAAGGAAATGTTTGCGTGTGTTACAACACTTCACTAAGGAATATCTTTATCAAGAAATAAAGGAACATGCAATATCATTATTCTTTTCGTATTAATGATTGGTATAGATAGCTTTATTTCATGCTTTCTGGTTTTGATTATACTAACATTCATCAAGTCAAGGGCAACGCCGAGCAGATACTGCTAGTAGTCTATAATAGTGAGTTGGAAGCTATTTTAGAAATTAATAACGCTTTAGAAGTATCTTAGAACACCTTATCTCTACAGATTTTGGCTTATCGTTATTATCAGATTAAATTTCAAAATGAATACTTTTGTACATGATAACGAAATAATGTTTTTTAATGCCTGTTGGCATTTCTGTATCAATATATTTTACTATATTCTTTCCTCCAATGAGTGTATCCACATTGGTTATATTTAGTAATCATAATAAAGCTGGGAAGCAACATTATCCAGAAATTATTTAATTGAACCTCGATATTTTTTTTAATTGTAGCTTCAAGATTATAAATCAAAATAGGTGATAAGGAATCAAATATTCAGAAATGTCTTGGTTTATCCGGAATATCAGTCATTTAACAGTTATCATTTACCAAACATAAGTGACCATACATATTGTAAAATATGAAAAAAGAATTTTTCAGACACTGACGTTTTTTTAAGAATTAAATCTAATAAATTTTTCTTTTAACTATTTAAATGTAATTTATTAATATTAACTCTGATGCGCAATTGGGGATAATGGTTAAATAGATGAATGGTTGCATTGGCAAAATTCAATCTTTACTTATAACAAAGATGAATGTGTTTGTGAGTGTTTGTGTGCTGGCTTACTTTGTATAAAAAATATAATTTGTATAAATGAAAGAGATAATAGTTTTGCCTAAAAATGTAATATATTAATTGTATGCAAAATAGAATTCTTAAATTTTTTTCTTATGAATGGTTTTTTGCCTAGCAGATTAAAAAAATAGATATAATCCTATAAGCTATATTATATAAAATCTTAGTCACCTAAATTGAAAAACAAACAAACAAACAAAAAACGCTTATTAAATCGCACTATTGTAGATTTTAAAAATTTATTCTTCTAGTATTTTTGCTTATTATAGTCAGAGGCGTTTGCCATTAGTAAAGAACAGACAACTGAATATTATCACCCTGACAAATAGTTTACACACAGCCGAGATCTATAACTAACTATTGTTTGTCAACGGATTCTGAGACGACCACATTTCTACGACTTCATCTCATTAAGGGGTGAGTCGCGGAACGATGAGTGCATTTCCGGTAATCCCTTTGAGCTTGGATTTCCCCTATTAGATACTAGTAAATGTAAACATCTCCTCCTTTCACCCCTATTTTGACGGATTAAACCTATTCTAACGCATGCGCAAAAGCGAGGAGGGTTTTACAATCCGTTGCTGAACAGAACTATTATTCTTTTTTAAATTTGAAGAAGAAATTTTATTTATAATTTATTTCACCTTTTTATATATGGATGGGACACGATATCTTCTTCATTTCTGAATGAAAAATCGAATCACTGACTATAAATTACCAGGGAAATGCACGGTGGCGAATTTCTGACTAAACAATTGCCTAGATCCACTGGGATAAGAAAGGGCCGCGAGTGCATCAATTAAAAATGTTCTCAGTCTAGTTTACTATATAAATAAATTTGTTAAAAATAAAAACTTAGGAATTTTAAAATATTAGAATAATATTTTCCTTTCATTAAGTATAACTATTTTGGATCCAACATAATTTATTTAATTCACTTAATCATTAATTTATAAATTCCGAACATCTGCTTAAAAGAAAATGTGTATAAATGTGGATGCAACGGAATCGAAAGTCATAATAAATAAATAAAAACATATACATTTTAATTAAGGTAGTGAAAAAAATTAACCGAAAATAATCATTTTTATAAATATGAAACTGAATTGACCAATTTATTACAAGAGCGTTCTTAAACAGGGTGGCCAGCATTTCTGCTGTTTGAATTTCCTTGCCATTTCTAGGTTTCTTTTAAAGAAATTTCCCTGACATTTTTGCGATGCTTTTAATATCTTCAGAATGATGTCGCTTTATTTTATTCCCTTTAATTATTGCGCAATGTGTTCTTAACTTTATTTGAAAAATAGTTCTACTCTTTTCACTAAAATCAATGTAAAATAAAATGTAATTCTCAGAAGAAAACACACACACATTTTCACTTATTTAATTTCAAATAAGTTTCAGTTATGTAAAACCCTTCTTCCCTCCTCCCCCAATATATTAGCCACTAAAAGATATATGCCCATCTAGACTGAATTTGAGCCATATAGTCATATATCAGAACTGTTTGTCAAATTTACTCGCGAAAAATGAAGTACAAAAATATATGTACATTGGCGAAGTGCTTAAGAATGAAATAATTTGTTTCCTTCTAATGGGGTCTCCCTTATCCATACTGTTTACCAACATGCCAATCAGAACTGAACAATAATTTTACTAACAGAAAAAAAAATCATTTATAAATTTAAAATAAAATCTTTGCATCAAAATAACAAAAATTCTTCAATGAAATCAAAATTGCATTGACTTTTAGCTCCCCAACTAATAATTATAATCGCTTGCACGCTGGCTCAATACTTAAACTCTAAAATAGAGAAAAAAGTGGAAAATTGTTCCTTTTCAATTTTTTTTTTTTTTCTTTATTGCATAAAAAGAGATTTTTTTAGAGCTATAAATTTCAAAAAAGATAATATGAATCAATTTTGTAAATTTTTGTGGCAAATAATTTCATATTCATCAAACCGCATAAGAAAAAGGCTGACCCCTTAAAAAAAATTTTTTTGAAAAAATTACAAGATGCATGTATACCTACCTACCTATAAATGTATCAAACAAATTAATTTCTCGTTTTTAATATTATTTTCAAATTATAGAGCATTTTGTTGAATGTATGGGGAATTTTAAGCAAACAAACAAACAAAAAAAATGTTAAAAGAAAATATTAGCATTAACGTCCATTTCCTGCCGTCCATAGCATTAATTCATATGAAGAATTTGGTAATCCGAGTTCATAATGTTTACAAATAAACAATAAAAAATGTTTTACGGAAATCGTAGCACTAACATCCGATACTTCATAATTTAATGATAACAACAACAAAAAATCTCCGAGAAGGGGGGAATAAATAATTATTTTTAAAAATACTTATTTAATTAAAATAAATTATTTTGGGATTATAATAACGGATCAATATTTTATAACTAGTTTTGAATGTTAATATCCAAAATTCATACTTTCGCTCTTGTAACAGGTGGTATGATCGATTTGACGTTCGAAGGAAGGGGGGGGGGATAGCTCCCTATATATATTTTTAAATAAAAGAGACCAGTTAAGGCTTAAAATCATAACAGTAAAAGGAGCTGGGCTTTAGTTAGACTGTCTTTTTCCATAGTACGAAAAACCATTTTCTCTAATTATATCGATAATTGTCGTTATGAAAAAAAAAAAGCAAACAAAAACTTTCGGCGAAAATATTGTATATTTATACATATATGCAATAAATTAGATATGTCTGTTTTAGACTATAATTAAAAATTTGATTTTCATTAGTTGTCAACGATGCTTCAGTCTACTTATGAAAAAATACCAGCGAATTATCATGTTCGATAAAAATTACCGTTTTATTAAAAAAAAATAAATCCAGTTTTGTAAATTTCCTTGACCTTTTCCAACTTCCCGAAATTCCCAGGCGATTCCCGGTTTCCCGGGCGGCTAGCCTCCCTGTTAAAATGCGCAGTTTAACTTTCAGGTTGTGTAAATCTGTTTCCGGGAATACAAGTACAGCTCCTTCCTAAATTTAGCTCTCACTCCTAAGCAACGGGAGACCAGATATCGATCGAAGTTTGACTGCAGAGCAACAAGACAGGTGATAAAATGATGGATTCAAAATGGCTTCCGATGTTACAAATAAGACATTTTGTGATGACTTTCTCCAAGCTAAATTTCCACAATGCAATAGTTGTGCATTCACTATTTTTATAGAAAAGTTATCTTCTTTTATTATTTTGCAGAAAAGATAAAAGAATCTTGCAGAAAAGATAATAAAAGAATGACGAATCCATTTCCCTTTTCTTGCTAACCCGTTTTGCAATGAAACGTCTGCATACGATGTGTCAGCGCCATCTTTTGGTTACTTTTGGAAACATTTTTTATTACAAGGGGAAAAATCCACAGCTCCAGTGATTTAATGCTACATCCTGTGTTTCGATCTATGCAATGTTATCTAGAATGAAATATAACTATATATTTTTTTTATAGAATTAGATCAAATAAATCTGAAGAGTTCCATAAAGAATATACTCAAAAACTGAAAATCTTTTGACGGGCAGTAAAAGAATTGAGAACATTTTTTATACATATCCTAGCAAATTTTTAACAATGAGAGAAAAATTAGGACCAGCACCTGAATAAACAGGAAAATTAAGAGGTTGAAGAATTTTACTGAGATAATTAATATTTAATGGGCTTTAATTAAATATAAAATTAATAATGACTTATTTTGAAGCAAATTAGAGAAACTATGCTTTCCCCCTTGTCGGATTTGTCCCCATCGAGTGGGTAAACCTCTGTCACCTCCTCTGAATGATACACTAATTTATTGGAAGATATATGAAATGAAATCAATCCAATGAAATATTAAAAAAGCATTCAATACTAAAAATGGATTATTCATTAAAATTTAAAAATTAAATTGTAATTGCCATTGTTAATTTTTATTGAAGTAAAAAAATATTTATTTTAAATGAAGATATCTCTCGACAACAGAATATAGACTATTAGCATCAAATTTTTAAATTAAAAAATAATTTTGAGAAAAAAATTTTGTGATAAATTTCTGTAAATAATAATTATTTTTAAATAACAGTTTGCACTTTTCTATTTTTTAAACGCAAACAATTACATATAAAATACTTTTAAAAGTAAAAATTATAGCGTGGGGCACTAAAAAAATTAATATGCTGTAAAATTTATGCGATTTTCTATAACATTCCAAATGTGTTAAGAAGTTTTTTCATAAGTTTAACAAGCGTTAAAAAATAACAATAAGTTTTCTTAGTGGGCAAACATAAATCAAAGCACTAAAATTAAATTATAAACAATAAAAATAGTATCATCAAGAATTTCAAGATGTGAAAATTGACCTAAATTAAAAAATTACATTTCATTATGAAGGCAATTAAACACCACTTTTATCTTCATTATTCCTGCAGATTTACAATGGCAGCGCATGCATTCAATAATGAAAAGTTTTATACTGTGTAAACAATGGGATTTACTTAGAATTTAGAGAAAACAATACACTGAATTAATAAAATTAGAATTTATTCTTTTTTTATTATTTACAAACAAGAAATCTACATATGATATAAATGATAAAAAAAGACAACATTAAAAAAATAATCACATACCTACAAGCTTATATAAAATTATGCACAGACTTTTTGAGGGGTCCCTTTACTTTACAGTAGGGTCTAGGGTTCGGTAAGCAGATGTTTGCCTATTTCACAGAAGCATCTCCATGAATCGGGTCAAATCCATCGAGGCCAAATATCCTCCTGTTGATGTGGTGCGGAAGCTTGGAGCGGGAGAAGCAAATTCAGTCCGAGTTCTCCTTATCTGACCTCAGCTAAAAATTATGTGATCCATCCCGAAACAATTCTAATTACGGGGTCCGTCCCAAAATAGCCCTAGTGTTGCTTCAAAACGGGACGTTAATATAACTAAACCAAACCAAATCCGAAACAATTCTCGTGTTCCTTAGAAACTGGGTCTAAATACTATAAAATTAAAAAAATTATTGATAATTATTGTTTAGGACAGTTATAATAAATTAATCGTCAAAAGGCTTCACATATTTTATAATTTATCCAAATGATCTTAGTATGTGGTATACAAAAAAAAAAAAAAAAAAAAAAAAAAATAATAATAACATAAGGTTCCATGGAATAACATTTTTATGAAAAAAGCACCATATTAAAGAATAGGAGGAAAAAAGCTTTCGTTTGGTT
Source organism: Argiope bruennichi (assembly GCF_947563725.1). NCBI lineage: Eukaryota > Metazoa > Arthropoda > Arachnida > Araneae > Araneidae > Argiope > Argiope bruennichi. The sequence continues at coordinate 42,289,760 of NC_079162.1, read as the reverse complement.
AAAGAAAAACGTTTACCTGAAATGTAAGCAATAAATACAAATAATAAAAATACTGCAACACAGAAACAAAGATAAAATAACATTGTTTTTAACATTTTTTTAAATGATAACCTATTAAAATATTTAAATCTTCTTCTTGGATAGACGAAAAGTATTCTAATGGAGAAATAATAATAATAATAATAATAAAATGCATAAAATAGTATACCTGAAATGTGTCGCTTAGAAAATTTCATAATACATTATACATCTGCAGGCTAATGCTGCTAATAATAAAGAGCTTATTAGTTTAAAAGTAAGTTTCTGAGAAGACTCCTTGCGTTGCCTGTCATGTTTTATACAGTAAAATCGCTGAAATTAGTTATACTGTTTAAATTCAGAGGGGCAGATGTAACAAACTATCTTTTAATAAGAAACTACAATTAAGATCCAGAATATATATCCAAATTTTGTAGGACAAAGCACTAGCGATTCCGCTCTCCGACATCGGATTTTCGTCGTGAAATACACTGAGAGCAGCAACAGTTGGTAATGAATATGTACGCGAAACAGAGAGGCAATAAACGGCCGTAATTCCTACATTTCCCCAGAAGGTGTCGCAGCAATTAACTGCACACGTCCGCTAACTGACGGAAAAGCCCAAGCTTCCTCCAAAAAAATCAGAACCTTCCCCCTCTTTATAACTTTCCGAAATCTTTCGCTTTCTGTTCACATGAACGTTGAAATGTCAGATTACAAGAATGGATTTTATCTTTATCAACAATTTACAAAACTTATTTTCCTTGTAAAGATTACAAAAACACAGTAAGCCATCCCTATAAATAATTTCTTTATGTAAAATATAGATAGGACGACGATGGAAATGGTGTATCGCCATACAGGTTCTTTATTCTGAGGAAATAATATCGGAAAGCATTGAATGTTATCATCTGTAATTTATCTTCAAAAGGCACACACCAGCTTTCTAATGTCCCTCCCCTCCTTTACCTAAATAAGAAGGAGTGGTGTCAGAAATATTCGAAACTGTTTTAGAGTCTATCAAATGTAATGTATCAAATATTTTCTGAACAAGGATAGGTAAACTTCATTGAAATCTTTCAAAATGATTTTAAAATATTTCTCATGATACGTTATTATTATGTTTTTTTAAATGAAAGAGTCATCTGTAATTAATGCATATTACATAGTTCTGCATGTCTGTCAGTAGCCGCATTGCAGGTCTAAATATTAGAATTAAAGTTACCAAGAGACAAATATAGTTTGGAGAATGGGGACGTATAACTAAAACACTTTTTTGACAGTTGAATTAGTTTTAATTAATCAAAAATAAAACGAAATTTCGATGGTTAGTGATAACTTCTGAAAATATTATCTCAAGTAAAGATTGTTGCCAAATATATCACTTTAAAATTCAAAATTTTTACTCCAAGTTAAAAATTTAAACACTAATTTTCTCAATGATAAATTTACTTATACAACTGCTCCAATTTTAGCATTTTTTTTTTTTAAATTATTTGTATGATTTGTATCAGTAGTTTTATCTGTTAAAATTTAAGTTAGACCTATTTCTTCTCTTCATCAAACCTTTAAAGAGTCTTTTTTTACCTTCTGTTGTTCATCTCAACTAATCTTTTAAATTAAGAAATTTGTTTTATTCTTAAGCAATGAAAAGCAGGAAGTAATATTATATCTTCAAATAACATCTTAATTATAACTTTAATTTCAGGATTAGATTTTTTTTCATGTCATATGCATTAAGTGTACATAAATTATTCAGGATATTTTTTTAACGTCTAAAACTAGAGATATTTTTTACTTTGTATGTACATTATTTTACAACAAATAATAAATCAAACAACTCGTCTACAATTACATAGTCTCATTTACTCTAGAACAGGTTTGAGTTTCGTAAAAATTCAAAAAATTATTCATTTATTCAAACTTAATGCTGATTCTTCGTTTTATTTTTTAAAAAATACAGTTATGTTAACTCATTGTCATCATTTAATTTCAAAGCAATAACTTTGAATCTTTAAAAATTTTTTTAAGTTCAGGTAATTTTTTTATAAAAGTAAAATTTTTAATCAATATTCTTTTATTTTTTATATTTTAAATGACTGTGATATCAATTACTGAATTATCTTACATTTCACTTGACAAAAAACAATTAACCGAATATTTTCTTTAAAAACAACACATCTGAAAGTGTATTTTGAAAGATCGGTTTTCACGCGCAATGCTAATATTACGAGGGGGGGGGATGTCAAAGTTTCTTTCTTAGTTGTTCTAATACGAATTTATAGCAAAATAAATTCACTCCAGCTCAAAACGTAGCAAAAATGTCAATCGCTCTTTTCTTTGTTCACGCCTCTTCCACACACAAAGGTTTTTCTCCTTATAATTTCTATACATGACACTTTTATTATTACAGTTATTCTAACCAATCTGTTAGGCATTTCAAAACACTAATCAGTTATTTTGCTGATTGATAAGGAGTAAAATATGTCAGATACTATTTGCATGTTTTGTTTATATTATGGAGGTATAATTGTCTTTGCTTTTATAACAGTTCGCTTTTAAAAAGTTTTATTTTAGTTATTAAATTGCTGCAGTCTAAAGATAATAAAAACGACCATTGTTTACTGAAATTATGCATGCTATATTTTAAAAAAATTCTCGGCTGATTTCACTCAGTCGGTGTTTTGTTTCCTCGCAAAGATTGCAATTTTTTTTACAACTGATTTCTATTATTTCTCCGTTTTTAATACCGACTTAATTTTCCGACTGATTGATTGCATTGATTAGATGATATGATGTCAACTCTATAGAATCGAGAAATATGTAAAACAGCAAAATGAACCAACATTTGAATCTGTGAACATAATCTATGATTTTGAAGAATGCGAATAATGCGTTCATATGAAACAAAATCGATATTTTCCTGAAGCGGCAAACTGTTTTGCTGCCTGCGTATAAAAATGTTTTTCCTCCAGTAGCTCAATTAATTGTCAAAAAATGCTTGGAAAAAGTTACTGACATGAAAAATAAAATTATACATAAAATATTCCGTTTGATTATCCTTTCAGATTTAGACGACAAGAAAAAAAAAATTAGGAGTAGGCGCAATCTCTTCTCCCACTTAGTAATCGATTTCGAAACGCCTCAATCTGATTGGTCTCTCTTTTACCCCATACTCCCCGCCACTTCACCACGAGAACTGTACCTTTGCTGACGACTTCGCCCCAAGGTCACGCTTCGCCACAGCCTGCAGCGATCAACAGATGGCTGTATTAGAACTACTGCACATCTCATTTCGTCATTGATCGATTTCCCCTGCCAGATGCAGATATTAATCCCGTTTCGAATAAGTTCCTAAGTGAAAAGAAAAATAAGTGCGGACGAATTAATGCAGCTTCATTAAAATTCTTAACTACTGTTCAACAGCAATACCCCCTCCCCCCCAAAAAATGATTCGATAACTAGGAAAAACATACAATGGGTTATACAAGCGAATAGTTCTTGAAAATAAAAATTTGCTGACTGTATAGTTGAGTGATGCATCTGGAGAATAAAAACTAGCTATCAGCCAACTGATTCTCGTATCCCCCCACTCGAACAAAACTTTTGCCATCGCCCTCTTGATTTCTCATTTATACGCTATTTTTCCTTTCCGGTCTTTGACAAGTTGGTTAAAATGAATATTAAAATAATAAATAAATAAGAAAACGCAAAAATAATATAAAAAATCTTAGAAAAAGATTTATGGGAGAAAAAATCTAGAAGATAAGCTTGAAATTAAAAATTTGAAATGAAATTAGAAAGAAAAAAAAATATCCTCATATTTTCGGCGAATCAGAAACATTTCATTTTGAAAGATTTTTAAATAAGCATAACATGTTGAAAAAGAACTATTCATTGATAAATAACTAAAATCACTATAATCCATAGAAAATAGAATTTCCCAAATTCAAAATAAGGAATATGTAAAATCGAAACAGAGATTAATGATCAGAAATAAGTACCGATTTAAACTTTATATAAATTATTCCTGACCAGAAGTATCAAGTAAAACATAACAAACAGCAATATTTATTAATCAAGGAAGGAGATCTTTCAGATAAATAGTATATCAAAAATAAAGAACTTCTATAATATTAGGAGAATCTGTAGTCAAAATGAAAAAAAGTGTTGAAGATAAGATTTCATTCCAAGTTCAAACCAAAGATATATAATCTACAAAAATAGAAAAATTCATATTACAAAAAAACAAAGCTAAACTTGAATTGAAACTCAATTGAATTAAAAGCTAAACAAAACATAAAAAGAAATAAGAAAACAAACTGAAAAGAAAAATGTACCATTTAAAAACAATGAATAGAATAGACACGAGATATTGAATAAATTCTTTCAGGATGTCAAATGTAAAATTCATTGTAATATTTCTGTAAATTGGTAAGAAGTAAAATATAAAAAATAATCAAGCTTATTGTAAAAGAAAATAAACATTTCAAATATTTAGTACAGCAAAACTAGAAAATTTTTTCAAATATAAGGTCAATCTACTGACCAAGATGAAAAATCAAACACACTTTTCATACAATTAATCATATATAGTTCCAATATAATATTAAAGTAAATCATTGATGACCCTTGCTATCATATAAAAAATAACAAATAGTAAAATATATTAAAGAAAAGAAGATAACTTTCTAAAAATTCAGAAAAAATAAATAAATGAAATTGCAACGTTAAAGAAAGGTTCCCCTCCAAGCAATAAATTCAGATACATCGTGTTATAAATAAAATGAAATAATCATAATTTGAAAAAAAAAATCCTTAAATATTCATACAAACAAGAAAAAATTGTGTGAATTAAATGGCAATATGCAATTTAAATCAATAATTAGAAACTGAAATTGTGTGTTGTACATCTCTTTATACCCCAATTTCAAATGAATCTGTAATCTACATTGGGAAAAAAAACTATATATTGAATGAAACAAAGCTGAAATTCCGTAGAAAAAATAAAAAAATAAATGACAGGTAAAGTGAAGATTTGTGATGTAAGAATTATGTAAATTATGATTTATATGGAATATCAAGCGAAATGTAAGAAAGAATCAAATTACTGTGCAAGAAAGTAAATATTTGAAATAGTTATGAAATCAGAAATACAGAGTATCTTAAAATATTAGCTCAGTTTCTTTGACAATGAGCAAACACAATCAGATTGTTTACGGTAACAATGATATAGAGTCCAATTTAATATCAAAGAAAATCCTTTATGATTCTAGTATCATACAAAACCTAAGAAATAGTGAAATACATTAAAGAAAATATGATAAAATTTAAAATTTTTAGGAATACACAGTAAAAAGAAACACATAAGTAATGCTTATAGAAATTTTTGCCTACAAGGAATAAAGTCAGATTCTTGGTACTATAAATAAAGTGAAATAATCAAAATTTGCATATATTTTCCTTAAATATTCATGCAAATATGTAACAAATGTGTGAATGTAATGGCAGTACGAAATTTCAATCAATAACTGGAAAATGAAAATGTGTGTTAAATATGAGTTTTTATTTCAAGTTCAAATGAATATACATATTGAGAGAAAACTTTATATTGGGATGAAATAAAACTGACTTTCTGGGGTATTCAAAACCAAACAGGATTTGACACAAAATGAACAATAAATGACAGGTTACGTGAGGATTTCTGATGAAAGAATTATGTAAATTATGATTTATATGGAATATCACTCAAAATTCAAGAAAGAATCAAATTACTGTGCAAGAAAGTAAATATTTTATATAGTTATGAAATACAAGCTAAACAGATTCTTAAAATATTAGCTCAGTTTCTTTGACAATGGGCAGACACAATGAGATTGCATATGGTAACAATGATATACAGTCCAATTTAATATCAAAGCAAAACCTTTATGATTCTAGTATCATAATAAATATAACAAATAGTGAAATACATGAAAGAAAAGAGGATGAAATTTTAAATTTTAAGGAATACACAATAAAATGAAATACATTAGCAATGCTAATACAAAATTTTGCCTACAAAAAATAAAGTCAGATTCATGATGCTATAAATAAAGTTAAATTATCAAAATTTGCAAATATTTTCCTTAAATATTTATGCAACTATGTAAAAACTGTGTGAATACAATGGCAGTGTACAATTTCAATCAATAAATAGAAAATAAAAGTGTGTGTTAAATATGAACTTTTATTCCGAATTCAAATGTATATGTGATGTACATTGAGAGAATATTTCATATTGGAATTTAATAAACCTGACTTTCTGTGGAATTTTAAACCAAACATGACTTGACACACAATGAATAATAAATGAAAGGTTAAGTGAGGATTTGTGATGGAAGAATTATGTAAATTATGATTTATATGGAATATCAAGCGAAATGTAAGAAAGAATCAAATTACTGTGCAAGAAAGTAAATATTTCAAATAGTTATGAAATCAGAACTAAACAGTATTTAAAAATATTAGCCCAGTCTCTTTAACAATGTGCAAACATAATCACATTGTTCATGGTAACAATGATATAGAGTGCAATTTAATATCAAAGCAAAACTATTATGAATCTAGTATCATACAAAACAACACAAATAGTGGAATACATGAAAGAAAATATGATAAAATTAAAAATTTTTAGAAATAAAAATAAAAAGAAACACATGAGCAATGCTTACAGAAAATTTTGCCTATAAGCAATAAAGTCAGATTCTTGATACTATAAATAAAGTGAAATAATCAAAATTTGCATATATTTTCTTTAAATATTCATGCAAATATGTAAAAATTCTGTGAATGCAATGATTGTATGCAATTTCAATCAATAACTAGAAAATGAAAATGTCTGTTAAATATGAGTTTTTATTCCCAGATCAAATAAATATGCATATTGAGAGAAAACTTTATATTGGGATGAAATATAACTGACTTTCTGTGGAATTCAAAATCAAACATGACTTGACACAAAATGAACAATAAATGGCAGGTAAAGTGAGGATTTATGATGCAAGAATTATGTAAATTATGATTTATATTGAATATCAAGCAAAATTCAAGAAAGAATCAAATTACTAAGCAAGAAAGTAAATATTTTATATAGTTATGAAATACAAGCTAAACAGAATCTTAAAATATTAGCTCAGTTTTTTTGACGGTGGGCAAACACAATCAGATTGCATATATTACAATGATATACAGTCCAATTAATATCAAAGAAAAACCTTTATGGTTCTAGTATCATACTAAACATAACAAATAATGAAATACATAAAAGAAAAGTTAACAAAATTTTAAAGTTTTAGGAATACACTATAAAATGAAATACATTAGAAATGCTAATAGTAAATTTTGCGTACAAGCATTAAAGTCAGATTCAGGATGCTATAAATAGAGTGAAATAATCAAAATTTGCAAATATTTTCCTTAAATATTCATGCAACTATGTAACAACTGTGTGAATATAATGACAGTGTGAAATTTCAATCAATAACTAGAAAATAAAAATGTGTGTTAAATATGAGCTTTTATTACAAATTCAAATGTATATGTGATCTACATTGAGAGAATATTTCTTATTGAAATGAAATAAACCTGATTTTCTGTGGAATTCAGAACCAAACATGACTTGACACTCAATGAATAATAAATGAAAGGTTAATTTAGTATTTCGGATGTTAGAATAATGTAAATTTTGATTGATATGGAAACTCAAGCAAAATGTAAGAAAGAATCAAATTTACAGTGCAAGAAAGTAAATATTTCAAATAGTTATGAAATCAGAACTAAACAGTATCTAAAATTATTAGCTCAGTCTCTTTGACAATGTGCAAACACAATCAGATTGTTCACGGTAACAGTGATATAGAGTCCAATTTAATATCAATGCAAAACCTTTAGGAATCTAATAGCATTCAAAACATAACAAATATTGAAATACAGGAAAGAAAATATGATAAAATTTAAAATTTTTAGAAAAAAAATAAAAATAAACACATGAGCAATGCTTATAGAAAATTTTCCCTATAAGCAATAAAGTCAGATTCTTGATACTATAAATAATGTGAAATAATAAAAATTTGCAAATATTCCTGCAAATATGTAACAATTGTGTAAATGCAATGGTAGTATGCAATTTCAATCAATAACTAGAAAATGAAAATGTGTGTTGAATATGAGTTTTTATTCCCAGATAATTGAATATGCATATTGAGAGAAAACTTTATATTGGGATGAAATATAACTGACTTTCTGTGGAATTCAAAATCAAACATGACTTGACACAGAATGAACAATAAATGGCAGGTAAAGTGAGGATTTATGATGCAAGAATTATGTAAATTATGATTTATATGGAATATCAAGCAAAATTCAAGAAAGAATCAAATTACTGTGCAAGAAAGTAAATATTTTATATAGTTATGAAATACAAGCTAAACAGATCCTTAAAATATTAGCTCAGTTTCCTTGACAATGGGCAAACATAATCAGATTGCATATATTACAATGATATACAGTCCCATTTAATATCAAAGCAAAACCTTTCTGATTCTAGTATCATAACAAACATAACAAATAGTGAAATACATGAAAGAAAAGATGATAAAATTTTAAATTTTTAGGAATATACAATAAAATGAAATACATTAGCAATGCTAATAGAAAATTTTGCCTAAAGCAATAAAGTCAGATTCATGCTGCTATAAATATAGTGAAATTATCAAAATTTGCAAATATTTTCCTTAGATATTCATGCTGTGTAACATAAAAATTGTGTGAATACAATGGCAGTGTGCAATTTCAATCAATAACAAGAAAATAAAAATGTGTGTTAAATATGAACTTTTATTTCAAATTCAAATGTATATGTGATCTACATTGAGAGAATATTTCATATTGGAATGAAAGAAAACTGACTTTTTGTGGAATTCAAAACCAAACATGACTTGACACAAAATGATCATTAAATGACAGGTAAAGTGAGGATTTGTGATGCAAGAATTATGTAAATTATGATTTACTTGGAATATCAAGCAAAATGTAAGAAAGAATCAAATTACTGTGCAAGAAAGTAAACATTTCATATGGTTATGAAATCAAAGCTAAAGAGAATCTTACAATATTAGCTCAGTCTCTTTGACAATAGGCAAACACAATCAGATTATATATGGTAGCAATGTTATACAGTCCAATTTAATATGAAAGAAAAAACTTTATGAGTCTAGTATCATATTAAACATAACAAATTGTGAAATACATGAAAAAAAGATGATAAAATTTTAAATTTCAAGGAATGCTTAATAAAAAGAAACACATTAGTAATGCTAATAGAAAATTTTGCCTACAATCAATTAAGTCAGATTCACGATGCTATAAATAGAGTGAAATAATCAAAATTTGCAAATATTTTCCTTAAATATTCATGCAACTATGTAACAACTGTGTGAATATAATGGCAGTGGCAATTTCAATCAATAACTAGAAAATAAAAATGTGTGTTAAATATGAGCTTTTATTACAAATTCAAATGTATATGTGATCTACATTGAGAGAATATTTCAGATTGGAATGAAATAAACCTGACTTTCTGTGAAATTCAGAACCAAACATAACTTGACACTCAATGAATAATAAATGAAAGGTTAATTTAGTATTTCGTATGTTAGAATAATGTAAATTTTGATTGATATGGAAACTCAAGCAAAATGTAAGAAATAATCAAATTTACAGTGCAAGAAAGTAAATATTTCAAATAGTTATGAAATCAGAACTAAACAGTATCTAAAACTATTAGCCCAGTCTCTTTAACAATGTGCAAACACAATCAGATTGTTCACGGTAACAATGATATAGAGTCCAATTTAATATCAAAGCAAAACTATTATGAATCTAGTATCATACAAAACATAACAAATAATGAAATACATGAGAGAAAATATGATAAAATTTAAAATTTTTAGGAATAAAAATAAAAAGAAACACATGAGCAATGCTTACAGAAAATTTTGCCTATAAGCAATAAAGTCAGAATCTTGATACTATAAATAAAGTGAAATAATCAAAATTTGCAAATATTTTCTTTAAATATACATGCAAATATGTAACAATTGTGTGAATGTAATGGCAGTATGCAATTTCAATCAATAACTAGAAAATAAAAATGTGTGTTAAATATGAGCTTTTATTCCAAATTCAAATGTATATGTAATGTACATTGAGAGAATATTTCATATTAGAATGAAATAAATCTGACTTTCTGTGGAATTCTAAACCAAACATGACTTGACACACAATGAATATTAAGTGAAAGGTTAAGTGAGGATTTGTGATGTAAAAATAATGTAAATTTGGTTTCCTATGGAAACTCAAGCAAAATGTAAGAAAGAATAAAATTTACTGTGCAAGAAAATAAATATTTGAAATAGTTATGAAATCAGAACAACACAGTATCTAAAAATATTAGCTCAGTTTGTTTGACAATGAGCAAACACAATCAGATTGTTTATGGTAACAATGATATAGAGTCCAATTTAATATCAAAGCAAAACCTTTATGAATCTAGTATCATAGAAAACATAACAAATAGTGAAACACATTAAAGAAAATATGATAAAATTTAAAATTTTTAGGAATACACAATAAAAAGAAACACATGAGTAATGCTAATAGAAATTTTTGCCTACAAGAAATAAAGTCAGATTCTTGGTACAATAAATAAAGTGAAATAATCAAAATTTGCAAATATTTTCCTTAAATATTCATGCAAATATGTAACAATTGTGTGAATGTAATGGCAGTACGAAATTTCAATCAGTAGCTAGAAAATGAGAATTTGTGTTAAATATGAGTTTTTATTCCAAGTTCAAATGAATAGCATATTGAGAGAAAACTTTATATTGGGATGAAATAAAACTGACTTTCTGTGGAATTCAAAAGCAAACATGACTTGACACAAAATGAACAATAAATGACAGGTTAAGTGAGGATTTGTGATGCAAGAATTATGTAAATTATGATTTACGTTGAATATCAAGCAAAATTTAAGAAAGGATCACATTACAGTGCAATAAAGTAAATATTTCATATAGTTATGAGATAAAAGCTAATTAAAATCTTAAAATATTAGCTCAGTCTCTTTGACAATGGGCAAACTCAATTAAAATGTATATGGTAGCAAGGATATATATTCCAATTTAATATCAAAGCAAAACCTTTATGATTCTAGTATCATACTAAACATATATTGAAATACATGAAAGAAAAGATGATAAAATTTTAAATTTTTAGGAATACACTATAAAATGAAATATATTAGGAATGCTAATAGTAAATTTTACCTGCAAGCATTAAAGTCAGATTTATGATGCTATAAATAGAGTGAAATAATCAAAATTTGCAAAGATTTTCCTTAAATATTCATGCAACTATGTAACAACTGTGTGAATATAATGGCAGTGTACAATTTCAATCAATAACTAGAAAATAACAATGTGTATTAAATATGAGCTTTTACTACAAATTCAATTGTATATGAGATCAACATTGAGAGAATATTTCATATTGGAATGAAATAAACCTGATTTTCTGTGGAATTCAGAACCAAACATGACTTGAAACTCAATGAATAATAAATGAAAGGTTAAGTTAGTACTTATGATGTTAGAATAATGTATATTTTGATTGATATGGAAATTGAAGCAAAATGTAAGAAAGAATCAAATTTACAGTGCAAGAAAGTAAATATTTCAAATAGTTATGGAATCAGAACTAAACAGCATTTAAAAATATTAGCCCAGTCTCTTTGACAATGTGCAAACACAATCACATTGTTCACGGTAACAATGATATAGAGTCCAATTTAATATCAAAGCAAAACCATTATGAATCTAGTATCATACAAAACATAACAAATAGTGGAATACATGAAAGAAAATATGATAAAATTAAAAATTTTTAGAAATAAAAATAAAAAGAAACACATGAGCAATGCTTACAGAAAATTTTGCCTATAAGCTATAAAGTCAGATTCTTGATACTATAAATAAAGTGAAATAATCAAAATTTGCATATATTTTCTTTAAATATTCATGCAAATATGTAAAAATTCTGTGAATGCAATGATAGTATGCAATTTCAATCAATAACTAGAAAATGAAAATGTCTGTTAAATATGAGTTTTTATTCCCAGATCAAATAAATATGCATATTGAGAGAAAACTTTATATTGGGATTAAATATAACTGACTTTCTGTGGAATTCAAAATCAAACATGATTTGACACAAAATGAACAATAAATGGCAGGTAAAATGAGGATTTATGATGCAAGAATTATGTAAATTATGATTTATATGGAATATCAAGCAAAATTCAAGAAAGAATCAAATTACTATGCAAGAAAGTAAATATTTTATATAGCTATGAAATACAAGCTAAACAGAATCTTAAAATATTAGCTCATTTTTTTTTGACAGTGGGCAAACACAATCAGATTGTATATAGTAGCAATGATATACAATCCAATTTAATATCAAAGCAAAACCTTTATGATTCTAGTATCATAATAAACATAACAAATAGTGAAATACATGAAATCAAAGAAGATGAAATCTAAAATTTTTAGAAATAAAAATAAAATGAAACACATGAGCATTGCTTATAGAAAATTTTGCCTATAAGCAATAAAGTCAGATTCTTGATACTATAAATAATGTGAAATAATAAAAATCTGCAGATATTCCTGCAAATATGTAACAATTGTGTAAATGCAATGGTAGTATGCAATTTCAATCAATAACTAGAAAATGAAAATGTGTGTTGAATATGAGTTTTTATTCCCAGATAATTGAATATGCATATTGAGAGAAAACTTTATATTGGGATGAAATATAACTGACTTTCTGTGGAATTCAAAATCAAACATGACTTGACACAGAATGAACAATAAATGACAGGTTAAGCCAGTATTTGTGGTGGAAGAATTAGGTAAATTATGATTTATATGGAATATCAAGCAAAATTCAAGAAAGAATCAAATTACTGTGCAAGAAAGTAAATATTTTATATAGTTATGAAATACAAGCTAAACAGATCCTTAAAATATTAGCTCAGTTTCCTTGAAAATGGGCAAACATAATCAGATTGCATATATTACAATGATATACAGTCCAATTTAATATCAAAGCAAAACCTTTATGATTCTAGTATCATAACAAACATAACAAATAGTGAAATACATGAAAGAAAAGATGATAAAATTTTAAATTTTTAGGAATATACAATAAAATGAAATACATTAGCAATGCTAATAGAAAATTTTGCCTACAAGCAATAAAGTCAGATTCATGATGCTATAAATAAAGTGAAATTATCAAAATTTGCAAATATTTTCCTTAGATATTCATGCTGTGTAACGTAAAAATTGTGTGAATACAATGGCAGTGTGCAATTTCAATCAATAACAAGAAAATAAAAATGTGTGTTAAATATGAACTTTTATTCCAAATTCAAATGTATATGTGATCTACATTGAGAGAATATTTCATATTGGAATGAAATAAATCTGACTTTCTGTGGAATTGAAAACCAATCATGACTTGATATAAAATGAATAATAAATGAAAGGTTAAGTGAGGATTTGTGATGTAAGAATTATGGAAATTTTGATTTATATGGAATATCAAGCAAAATTCAAGAAAGAATCAAATTAATATGCAAGAAAGTAAATATTTCATACAGTTATGAAATCACAGCTAAAGAGAATCTTACAATATTAGCTCAGTCTCTTTGCCAATAGGCAAACACAATCAGATTATATATGGTAGCAATGTTATACAGTCCAATTTAATATGAAAGAAAAAACTTTATGAGTCTATTATCATACCATACATAACAAATTGTGAAATACATGAAAAAAAGATAAAATTTTAAATTTCAAGGAATGCTTAATAAAAAGAAACACATTAGTAATGCTAATAGAAAATTTTGCCTACAATCAATAAAGTCAGATTCATAATGCTATAAAAAAAGTGAAATAATCAATATTTTGAAATATTTTCCTTAAATATTCAAGCAAATATATAACAATTGTGTGAATGTAATGGCAGTATGCAATTTCAATGAATAACTAGAAAATGAAAATGTGTGTTTAATATGAGGTTTTATAGCGAGTTGAAATGAATATGCATATTGAGAGAAAACTTTATATTGGGATGAAATAAAACTGACTTTCTGTGGAATTCAAAAGCAAACATGACTTGACACAAAATGAACAATAAATGACAGGTTAAGTGAGGATTTGTGAAGCAAGAATTATTTAAATTATGATTTATATGAATATAAAGCAAAATTTAAGAATTGATCAAATTACTGTGCAAGAAAGTAAATATTTCATATAGTTATGAAATATAAGGTAAACAGAATCTGAAAATATTAGCTGTGTCAGATTGTATATGGTAACAATGATATACAGTCTAATTTAATATCAAAGTAAAACCTTTATGATTCTATTATCATACTAAACATAAAAAATATTGAAACACATGAAAGAACATATAATGAAATTTAAATTTTTAGGAATACACAATAAAAACAAACAGATATATTCCTGCAAATATGTAACAATTGTGTAAATGCAATGGCAGTGTTTAATTTCAATCAATAACTAGAAAATAAAAATGTGTGTTAATATGAGTTTTTATTTCAAATTCAAATATATATGTGACCTACATTGAAAGAATATTTTATATTGGAATGAAATAAAACGGACTTTCTGTGGAATTCAAAACCAAACATGACTTGACACAAAATGAACAATAAATGAAAGGTTAAGTGAGGATTTGTGATGCAAAAATAATGTAAATTTTGATTGATATGGAAACGCAAGAAAAATGTAAGAAAGAATCAAATTTACTGTGCAAGAAAGTAAATATTTGAAATTGTTATGAAATCACAACTGAACAGTATTTTAAAATATTAGCTTAGTTTCTTTGACAATGAGCAAACACAATCAGATTGTCTATGGCAACAATGATCAAAACATAACAAAAAGTGAAATATATTAAAGAAAAGAAGATAAAATTTTAAAGTTTTAGTAATACACTATAAAATGAAATACATTAGGAATGCTAATAGTAAATTTTGCCTACAAGCATTAAATTCCGATTCATAATGCTATAAATAGAGTGAAATAATCAAAATTTGCAAATACTTTCCTTAAATATTCATGCAACTATGTAATAATTGTGTAAGTAAAATGACAGTATGCAATTTAAATCAATAACTAGAAAATGAAAATGTGTGTTGAACATAAGTTTTTATTCCAAGTTCAAGCGAAGATGTAATCTACTTTGAGAGAATATTTTATATTTGAATGAAATAAAACTGACTTTCTGTGGAATTCAAATCCAAACATTACTTAAAGCAAAAAGGAACAATACATGAAAGGTTAAGTGAGGATTTGTGATGTAAGAATTAAGAAAATTTTGATTGATGTGGAATATCAAGGAAAATGTAAGAAAGAATCAACCTTTTTTTTTACAAGAAAGTAAATATTTCTAATAGTTATGAAAAGAAAGCTAAACAGTTTCTAAAAGTATTAGCCCAATCTTTTCACAATGAGCAAACACAATCACATTGTTTAAGGTATCAGTGATACAGAGTCCAAGTTAATATCTAAGTAAAACCTTTATGATTATAGTGCCATACAAAACATTACAAAAAGTGAAATACAGTAATGAAAAGAAGATATTATTTTAAATTTCAAGGAATACACAATTAAAAGAAATATATTTGCACTTCTAATAGAAATTTTTGCCTCTAAGCAATAAAGTCAGACTCATCATGCTATAAATAAAGTGAAATGATCAAAATTTGGAATTATTTTCATTAAATATAACTATGTAACAATTGTGTGAATAAAATGGTAGCATGCAATTTAAATCAATATCTAGAAAATGAAACTGTGTGTTACCCGTATGAGTTTTTATTCCAAGTTCAAATGTATATGTAATCTACTTTGAGAGAATACTTTATATTTGTATGAAATAAAACTGACTTTCTGTGGAATTCAAAACCAAACATTACTTAAAACAAAAAGGAACAATAAATGAAAGGTTAAGTGAGGATTTGTGATGTAAGAATTATGTAAATTATGATTGTTATTGAATATCAAGCAAAATGTAAGAAAGAATCAACCTCCCTATACTTGAAAGTAAATATTTCAAGTAGTTATGAAATCAAAGCTAAACATATTCTGAAAATATTAGCCTAATCTTCTTAACAATGAGCAAAAATGTATAATACTAGAATCAGATATTTTATAGTATCAATGATATAGAGGCGTATCTAACATCAAAGTAAAACATTTATGATTCTAGTATCATACAAAACATAATAAATATTCAAATACTTTACTGAAAAGAAGATAACATTCTAAAATTTTTGGAATACACAATAAAAATAAACACATTTTCAATGTTAATAGAACAATTTATCTCCAAGTAATAAAGTTAGATTCATCATGTTATAAATAAAGTGGAATAATAAAAATTTAGAAATGTTTTCCTTAAATATGGATGCAGCTGTGAAAGAATTGTGCGAATCAAATGGCAGTATGCAATTTAAATCCATAACTAGAAAATGAACATTTTTGTGGAGAATTAATTTGAATTCCAAGTTCAAATGAATATGTAATTCACATTGAGTGAATTCCCATGGAATTCAGCTTTCCGAATATGAAAAGAATCAAATGAACAACAAATGATTGTTTAAGTGAGGATTTGTTATTTATGAATTATGTAAATTATAATTGATATGGAATATTAAGCAAAATGTAACAAAGAATCAAGCTTATTGTACAAAAAAGTAAATATTTCAAACAGTTAGCAATTCAACACGAAAGAGATTTTAAAAATATTAGTTGAATCTTTATGGCAATGAGCAAAACACAATCAGATTTTTTAAGGTGTCAGTGATCTAGAGTCCTGTTTAATTTTAAAATAAATCCTTTATGATCCTTAGTATCATATAAAACATGTTAAACATTCAAATACATTAAAGAAAATAAGATAAAATTCTAAATATTTAGAAAAACAAAAGTAAAAATAAACCACATTTGCAATTGTAAAGGAAAATTTTTACTCCCCAAAATAAATTTAGACGCACCATACTATATATAAAATGAAATAATTACATTTGCAAACAATTCCTTAAATATTCTTTCAACTATTAAACAACTGTGTGAATGAAATGGCACTATGCAATTTGAACCAATAATTGGAAAATGAATATATGTGTGGAACATCAGTTTGTATTCTGTGTAGAAATTAATATTTTATATACATAGAAAGAATATTTTATATTGCAATAAATAAAGCTTAATTTCAGAGGAATTGAAAATTTAAATACATCCTGACATCAAATGACAAAAGAAACTCGAAAGAATATTTTTTCTTTTCAGAATAAAGAATAGTATAACCCGTGGGGTTTATTTAATCCAGAGTGGATGTGAGATTCAAGTACATTATGTCTGATATGTGGTATCAAGTAAAATATAAGAAACAATCAAGCTTCTTGTCCAAAAAAAAAAAAAAAAAATTTCAAATGCTTAGTAAACCAATTGTCATCATAATTATACAATATCAGGTAATAAAATATATACATGAAACAACATACATCGAAAATATAAATGATAAACTTACAGATTCCTTAACAAATAGTAATTCTTATTTCTAATAACCGGATGATTCATAAAGTTTTCTAGGTAATATTCTGAGTAAAAAAAGGGAAAATGTGAAATCAAGCAGTGAAATTATTATTTTTTTCTACTGATTCCAGAAATATATTTTCATCCAGAAAATAAAATTCTTCCATTGAAAATTTAAAAGCTTACCTTTGATACATTTTTTTCGAATCTCGGATAATACGAAAAACTTCAATTTCCATACAAATTAATTCTGGAAAAAAGAGTAAAAGAAATATTTCAAAGCGTTGCTTAACAACAAGAACAAACAGCAAAAGCTTCAGAAATCAAGAAAGATTTTTTTAGGGCCCTTAGAGTTTGGAGATCTTAAAACTTCACTGTTTTTAGCAAATAAACAATAAGTTTTGAAACAATTTATATTCTTAACATTTAAACCGCCTGCTGCCGCTAACATATGCTGTTGATTTCAATTATTGCATTTTTTGATGACTGTCTTTTGAAAGTTTGTAATTTGGTGCGCCAATGCTGCACAGGGATCCTGTTAATTATGTGGATGACTAATATTTTTGTCATGTTAATGTGAAAGACCCTATTCATTACAACAAAAGTTATCTGAAATTTTCTAATTTGGGAACATTAACATTTACATACAGTGAGGATATATCTACATACAGAGGCGGTGGTAGCAGGGGGACAATTGCCCCTCTGTCGACAGCCTCTATTCTATACGCGAGTCAGACTAGCCATTGTTTACGAAGGAGTTAAGAAAAACCAATGTATGCAACCGAGGTGATGGAACTCACTTTTTGGGAGGAATATTAGCTTGCAATAACTTAGAATTAAAAAAGTACTTAACGTACTTAACCATAAGAACACATGCCTAAAAATTAAGATAGAGGAATTAATATTCAAGATCTAATTGTTTCTTAATAAAATACATTGGTTTTTAAAGCCTAAATACATATTGAAAAATAAACACATGGGGGTGTAATGTTTAAGTAGTCCATTTTTCATATCTTACATAAAACAGTAAATTTGTACATATATTTACAAAATATTTTCGCCAGCCTTCTTAAGAAACAACATCATTGTATCTTTTCCGCATTCTAAATTGTTCATATCCGAATTATAACAAATTTTTGTAGAGCACGCGCACTTATTCTCCTGGGATTCGTAACACATCTGAAATCCTACTCGGTGTTGCAATCTTCACTTAACCAATATTTTAAGTAGGAGACTACGCTGAAAAATCGGTTTTTAGCGAAATCGTCGAATATTTTTTATTATTCTGGATTTCTAAAAAAGTTTGTTTTATAAAACTTTTTGTTTCAGCATTTATTTTATATAGCTTTTGATATAAAATAATAAGTCCATGCATTTGTTAATTTAGCATGACACGCTATTCTATCGCAATTTGTGTTTCTATCTGTATACTACAACTAGAATGCAATATAACCATATTTTTTCTAACATTAGATCTCAGAGAAATTAAATCTCAAGAGTATCATAAAGAAATAGACTCAATATTGATAATCTTTTGATGGTCAGTAAAAGAAACTGAAAACAATTTTATACAAATACCTTTGTAAAGTTTTAACAATGAAAGAAAGGATCAGCATCTGAATTGAAAAAAAGCTAAATAATACTTGAATTTCTTTAATTAAATGTTGAAATTATTAGGAGTTATTTTGAAGCCTAATTAGAGATATTGTGCTTGCTCCCCTATCGGCTTTGTATTTTCCCCTGGTCGGAAAATCTCTGCCTCAGCCTACATCATTGCCAGATGTTTATTAGAATATGTAATAGCACATTACATCATTTAGATTCAGAATTAAGATATCAGATTAAACATAGCTAACTGGTTGTTTTATCAGTATGTTCTATATCTATTCATCACGAATTCTTATTAGATGCTTCTCTATCCTGTCTGAAGTTTATATTATAAAGTTTTAATTTTCACTGTGATTCTGCTTTTCATATGTTCTATACTTGCTGTAAATAAAAGCTTTCCATGCAATCCAAGGACTTTGGAATGGTTAACATAGTTATTTTCAAAAACATATAGTAATATTAATAATATTCCTTTGTCAGATGAAGTTTAACAGAACTCTATATTTAATAATGAAAGTACCAATATATGCGTGTGAGCATCAAAAAAAAAAAAAAAAAAAAAAAATCAAAAATGAGGAAATCAATGTATTGATAAGAGAATTTTGACTGTTCAGTACTTTTAGCATTGAGATTAAGGGATATGAAAAATTGGTGGAAAAAGTCTGAAGCTGAACATTAAAATAACAGTTTACAGAATTAGGTAGAAGAAAATTATATATGTTTAATATGAAACATATATTAAATATGTATCCAACAATTCAGGCAGGATTGATTTTTTTTATTGCGCGAGTATGAATATTAATTAATTATGGAATTGTAAAATTTGCAATTTATTGACATTTTTGATGCTGCATTAATGCAAAGATATATGAAATGAGGTCTGCAATTTTCAATATAAACTGGCCTCACAGGAAGTTCTTTCTATTCTTTTATTCCGCACTTTTTTTTTTTTTTTTTAAATTTGTAACTGCCAATGCATTTTCTATTCTGTTAGTAGATCCCCATCCATTTCAATCTGATTTTAATGATAGGCTTTAATTTGAGTGTTCCTGAATGTTATGTATAGTGAAGATACCACTGCAAGAAAATAAAGGTTATTGCGGCAGATAATTGCACTATGAAGGACAAGACAAAGTCAAAAGACATTAAGAAAAACATAGAATAAAAAATATAAATCTAGAAAAAAGGCGAAAACGACTTGCAGCTTTGAAAGAATACCGTGATCGTATTCATCAGCAGCACTGTAGAAGCAAATACCATCAGAATTGACAATTTTCAATTCACAGAAATATTTTTATTGTTGAATTTTAATATTACTATATATTTGCAACTAAGGAGTACTGCAAACAATATATATATATTTCTCGAGCATTGTGCATGATATTTTTAATTACAACTTTCAAAAATTAATCTGAGATATTGTTAACAGGATAAAAACCCCTCTACACTGCACATTTTCTAGTCTCCACAAATAATAATTATTATTTGTGGCGATTTAAAAATTAGACCAAATCACCCACAGCTACTAAATTTGGCATTTATATACCTTGCAGGGTAAGATGTGCTCCAAACAGTATTAAAAAAATTTAATTAGAATTTCAATTAATTAAAAATTAAGTGAAATTTCGGTGTTTTTTCCGAATAACTTCCAAGAAAAATAAATTTTACAGCATTTCAAAAATTAATATATATATAGCCATATTTTCATCAATAGTTTACATTGTTGCCCAGAAATCCAAACTGCTTTCATAGTTTCATCAAATATGTAATCATGTGATTTTTTTTCACTGTGGAAATCTTCAGAAAAAGGATTCAGTTTAACATCTATGTAGCTTACAAGGAAAAAAAAAAAAAAAACCCGAAGTTACACTATCGTGAAATTTACAAGAGACGAACCAGATACTTAAGTTTTTAAGAGCGCTATAATATCATGGGACTGGTCTCCGTTAGAAAGGTTCCTGTGCATCATATGTAAGACAATTAAAATGAAATGGCTTCAGTGTCTAACAATTTGGTGGCATCGTGGATATGAAGTTTAATCTAAACGATAATTGATCATGCACATTACATGTAAGACAATTAAAATGAAACTGCTTTAATGTCTGAAAATTTGGAGGCATCGTGGATATGAAATTTAATCTAAACGATGTGATATCAATATTCGCGACGCACCAACTGGTTCCCAAAGGCAAATAGTATTTAAATAAAAGCAATTCAGAAATGAATACAAGTTTAAATTTATGCCTTAAATTTATCAAAATATACTGGAATTTCAAAAAATATCTTAAAGTTATCTTAATAGGAAATCTAAGGGACCACTGAAAATTGTTTTAAAAGTTTAATCAAATAGATGTCACTATAAATAGAATTTGGATAATTTCTAGGAATTGAAAAATCCTGCGCAATTTTTAGGAATTTTAAGAATACAATATCAGTGGTATTTTTGTTTTCGGACATTATATAGGGATTTCCCATCACGACGCCTTCCAAGACATGCGGTCAGAGCATGTCTTGGAAGCGCCACTTGTTTACTAACAATTACGCCTGATATATTTTTAAAATTTTTCGGCTAATTTTTTTTTTTTACTCGCCATTTGTTTACTCGTTAAAATTTCGAATTTTTATGCACTTACTTTCCATTATTTATTTATATTTAATATCATCATCATTTGACGATTAATTGCATTGATTCGGTGATCTGATAAATGTCGATTCAAGAGAGTAGATAAATATTTAACACAACAATGTAAGGATCTATTCATCTATCAAAACTAATCTATATATGAATCTGTTCGAAAAAAAAAACTGATTTTGACGAATACGAGTGTTACGTTCACAGGCAACAAAATCGATATTTTCTCCCAGCAGCTCCTGCCTCCACCTCTACTCCTGCCTTTTAATCGATTCACACACCTCTCAATCTGATTGGTCTCTCTTCCACCCCTTCCTCCACGCCACTTCACTCTCCAGTCACGACCTTCGTAATACGAAGGTCGTGCTCCAGTTTACTAGCAGAACTGCTCTTCTGGTTGCGCTTCTCACGTTTTCTCCTAAGGTTTTCAATACGACCAACAGATGGCGTTCTAAAACAATGTTGCCTCTCTCTGAATGGTTTCCTCTTTAAATGGTGGTATTGCTACCGTTTAGAAATCGCAGCTCTTCCGTGACAAATTGAGCTGAAAAGGCAAGTAAGCCCTAAAGAATAAATGTAACTGAATCCGAATTTTAATTAACTCATACAAAGCCGAGCCACACCTAAGCAGTGCTTTGCGCATATGTCTTTTATGAGTGCTTATATACAGTGACGATATTAAAGCAAGATGGCTTATAGTTAACACTTAAAGGTTTTAATACTATAATGTTAATATGAATTAAAAAAAAAAGGTTTTACATTTGATTTTTTTAAAGTGTGTCAACATTTTGTTCTTTGTTAAAACCTATACTTAAACACATGTATTGAAAAACTATACATACAATCGCTCTAAGCTAAAGTCGGAGATCAAAGAAAAAATACAAATAAAGTTAAAATTTTTAAACTAAAAATGATTGGAAACATAGTTAAATGAATGTTCAATAGATATTTATTGTAATTATAAAAACAAATAAAAATTATACATTAATTCATTTTAACTAGATATTATGAAAAAAAAATTAGGCACAATCTGAACTCGGACGGATAAGATTTAAAAAAAAACTAGTTAATATTTCAAATGAATTAGTATTTTGTATGTAAGTCCTTGTTTTTTATAACCATTTTAAGATGTTTAGGCATAGATTGCTCCAATTTTTCCCAAAAATTAGGTTTAATATTTTCCCATTCCTGCCACAATAATTTTTTCAACTAATCTTTACTGGAAACGGCATATTCAAGGACTTTTTTCTTAAAGCGTTCCAATAAATTTTCAATGGGATTTATATCGGGACTTTGGGGCGGAGTTTTCGTGATGTGAGAACAATTATATAGGAGACAGGAAAGCACTCGATAAGCTTTATGTTTCTGATCTTTATGATGATAAAATCGCAAGTTGTTGCCAAGAGAAAGTTTCTGCACACATTGTGGCAAATTTTTCTTTAAAATGTAGAGGCATACATTCGGATCCATTTTTCCACCAATAAAATGCACGGTTCCTTTGCCAGTAACTGAAAACGAGCCCCAGACAATTACAAATCCGCCACCATATTTCACAGTTGTTTTCAAATTTTTTTGTACGCAACTCCGATTTCTCCAGACGTAATGCTTGTCATCGGACCCAAAAACGTCGAATTTGCTCTCATCAGTAACTAGCAGGTTTTTCAACAAAAAAAAATCTTCATACTCCTTTGCGAATTTAAGTATTACGGTTACTTACGAGGGCTTCGCTTATTTATGAAAAGCTTTCGTCTGGCTTTTCTTCAATTGAGATCTGCCTTAGGGAGCGTATTTCTTGTTGTTTATGGGCCGGCTTTTTCTCCTACTTTTTTTCAGCAATAATAACTAGCTTTGGTGCACTAAGGAACAGGCTTGCTTTCACTTCTCTAATTAAATATCGCTAATCTGCGTCGGTGAAAATTTTATTGCGGGCTATCTTAGGCTTATTCACCCACTGATTATTGATTTTGAAGTGTTTTATGATGTCATGAACCTTTGAATGAATTCTGTCGATAGTCTAAGATATTTCTCGCAGAGACTTTCCAACTTTAGCACGTTTAACGACCAATTTTCTTAACTCAATGCTCCTTTGGCCCCTTTTCCTTGACATTGTAATTAAATGAATATTTATTTCCATTGTAAATGAAAATAACACAAGTAGGAAATTTTCCTAGGCAATTAAAATTTTGATAAGAAAATTAGCAGTAATTTTCACCAACGGTTGCAATTATTTGGTGCTTAATTGTGAGATGTCCGAGTTTGGCTTACGGGCTCTCTTCCACAAATTTTACTTTGATGTCTGAATTGTTAATTATAATTTATGAATTGACGGTATTTGGTCTTGTTTTCAGCTGTACAATAAATTCACTTTAAAAAACTTTTCGCGTTTTTCTAATTCATTTTAGTTAAAATATTTTGGCATAACAAATTTTTTTCATATGGTGCCCGAGTTTGGCTTGTGCTGACGATATATTTCTGATATAAAAAATAACAAAGACAAGTGAAGCGAAATAATATGCTAAGCACATCTATCACATATATTGATTTACACTATTATCTTACAATTAGAAACAAATTAATTTCCATATGTAATATGAAAAATTTATAGCTAATAAGAAATATATTCTGTAGAGAAGTAAATAAAATTTCATTTTAACTATTTATTAACTTTAAATTATATTAATACATGAATTTTTTTCACATAAATTCAATCACGTCATTAATTATTTAATTAACAAAGCATAAAAAATTCTTTTAATCAACAAATAAAATGAAATAATTTTAAAGAAAATAATTAGATAGAAGTGGAAATTTTCAGGCTTTGTTTTAAACAAATTGATTTATATCTATATCTAATTTAAATCTAATTTTTGTAAAATAAACTGAAATTTGTTTTACCAATAATGAACGGAACAAAATCTTAATTTCATGGTTTGCACATTTCATTATTTTTTGTATTAAAATCGACGGTAATTCGAATTGCAAACAAAAAAATATATATGCAGCTTTAATAGAATTTTTTAGCAATAACTTTGATGTTCTTCCAGAATGGTGATGTTTTTTTTTTTTTTTTTTTTTTTTTTTTAATAATAGTTCTAATACGTACAATACACACACACAGGGAAAAGAAGGTAATTTTACACTATATTCTACTCTCTACTTGTTTTACAAAAGCCCACAGAAAAATAAATTGTCAAAATCTTGAATAAAGAATACAGTCCAATACAAATTTTAAATGATATTGGGAGGTAATCAAAAAATAAATAAATTAACAAAAATATTACTTTAGCAGGATATTCTCGGTCTATCAAATTTAAAATTTGTTTTCGTATTGGAATAAAGGTTAAATTAAATATAATACTTAGAAACGAGATTATACAGTAAAAAATAAATCATATCAGAAAAAAAGCTACTGAAATGAAAATTGCAAATACAGAATACAAAAAAAAAAAAAAAAAAAAGTCAAGAAGTCTAATCTAAAATTGGAGCAATTATTTCTTATCTTTGGTATCAGTAAACATATAAAAATTAACATAATCTGGTTATTAAAGAAAAAAAAAAATCATCAAAATAACTAAGAAAAATAAAAATATACAGACCTTATGAATTTGATCAGAGAAATATTATTATTATTTTCTTTTTTCTTCTTGGTTAAGCACAGTACATTATACTTGAAATCTGTATATAATCAGCAACAATGTGAAAATAGTTTCTACAGTAACTCTAAAGAAAGGGGAGGAAATAACATATGAGCATAAATCATAATTAAAAATCCTACAAACCTCTCAAATATACATGATTAAATGTAAAAAATTCATTCTGAAGTTAAATTTTTGCTATATTCAAAAGAACTATCTGAATACCTCAGTGCAAGACATTTATATTGCATTAATATAAATGGAGAAAAGAGATTTAGAAAAAAAATCATGTTTAGTAATATTTATCATTCATGTTATATTTCACAATAAAACGCCTTTGATTAAAAAAATTTTTAGGAGTAACACAAGCATGAAATATTTTCCAGTACTTAATAATAAAATACATTTCAAAAAATTAAATTATGAAACTGAAACACATCCAGTCTTCTTAAAATATAGGAATTATAATCAACTATAAATGAAAACAGGCAATCTTGCAGATTTAGAATTTTTTTATACCAGTTATAAAATTCAAGTGCACTCAATATTTATAAGGTAAGAAATCTAAGGACAAGACAAACAGAGTATTCCACTCTAAAGATATTAAAAAAAAAAAAAAATCCCAAATCAAGACAGTGAAAGAAACATTCAAATACGGGGCGGTATGGCATGAAAAAAAAGCATCATATCTTACATTTGCTCAAGAGATCAAAAGAAACTTAAGAAAATTTCAGTTAAATTAAACAGAATTCAGTGAAAAAAAAAAAAAAGACTGAATGAAACAGAATCCCAGGGATCATCAAGTCAATCACATAAGAGTAAACAACAATCAAGGTTACAAAATAAGAAAAATCAAGATAAAATGGACAGCTCCAGAGCGAAACTACAATTTAAAAGACAAGGAAATCATTCCTAAACTTAGGAATCTAATCATATTTAAAAAATAAAACTATCTTTTATTCAAGAAAATGATTTTTTCAAAAGAATTAGTTAAACAAAAAGAAATAAATTTTCATAATATATTTAAAATATTTTGTCCAGGAATAAAACCAATCTGATTCTTCACGATATAAAATGGAATAAACAATAAACATGCACAAATCATGTTTTCAATATTTGAACAATGAAACATATTTTGTGTGATATAAAGCTAGGATAAAAATTACTTCAAAGATAGGAAAAACTCATTTATATTAACCTTACAAAAGGTTGACAGAAAATATAATTAATATTTCATTCAAACTAAGATGAGCAAAATTTCAAATAACAAATAAACATGACCAGCCACAAAATGCATAATGAATGTTCTAGCTTGACACTGAGACGTATTAATTTTGAAATTATGTAGAACTGTCATGAGCATAAAATATTTTTAGTAACTCTTATGAAACAACAAGCATAAAAATTATGACAAATTGAAAATAATCTAATTTTAGTGAATTTTGGATTGTGATTTCTTTCAATTTGATTTAGAATATTTTTCTAAAATTAGCACTAAAAGTAATCAGAAAGAGCAATGAAGGCAAACATACTGGTTTGAAGAGACTTTAGTTAGAGATAAATCTTGAATGAAAGTTAGTATGAAGTACAAATTTCTTTTCAAAATGGTCTTGAATGAAAGTTAGTATGAAGTAAAAATTTCTTTTCAAACTGGTATTGAAGAAAGCAAAATGAAAAAAGACAATTCATTAAAATATAAATCATGTCTGTACAATCAAACGAAAAAGAAATTTACACAGTTTCAGAGTATAAAGCAGGATTGGAATGATATTAAGAAAAATTTTAAACCCCAGTGATTATTTGTTATCCTTGGCATAGGAACATATAAATAATCGATTTCATTGTGTTATTACAGAAAAGGTCTTTAAAATGACTAAGACAAAAAATATACAGACCTTTTAATGCAAACATATTAGTATTATTTTCATTTTCGTATATACATCAGGGTAAAGCACCACATATTAATCTTGATGTCTATAAACAGAAATGGTACATACATGAAAATAATAATTTAAAGTATTTATAAAGAAGAAAAAAATATGCAGAAATTAAGATTGAAAAATTAATTATGTAAGGATAAAAGAATTATGTAAATCACTATTGATAAGGAATATAATGTAAAATCTAAGAATGAATCAAGGTTATTGCAAAAAAAAAAAAAAAAAAAAAAAAAAAAAAACATTACAACTAATCAGTGTAAAAACTAAACTAATTTCTGAAAAATTAGGTCAATCGGTTTTCGAATGAGCAAAACCAATAAAAAATCTTAAGCTATGAATGAAATATTGTTAAATGTATTATTCTTCTAAATCATTTATGGTCCATGGTATCACATAAAACATTAAAAAGAGTGAAAAACCTGATAGAGGGGAAGATAACTTTCTAAATATTTAACAATACAAAAAGACTTTTAATTATTAATAAAAAGAAAGTTTTGCCATCAATCAATAAAATCACTCATCATGCTACAAGCAAAATGAAATAATTCCTCAAATATTCATAAAATTATGAAGTAATAGTGTCAATAAAATGGTAGTATGCAATTTGAGTCAATAATTAGAAAATGAAACTTTGTGTTGAACATTATTTTGCATTATTTTGAACATTATTTTGAAATGAATATGTAATCTACACATTAAGAACACTTAAAATTGCAATGAAATAAAGCTGAATTTCTCAGGAATAAAAACTCAAACATGACTTGACAACAAATGAACATTAAATGACAGGTTATGTAAGGGTTTGTGATAAAAGAATTATGTAAATCACTATTGATATGGAATATTAATCAAAATATAAAGAAGAATCCAGGTTATTGTGCAAGAAAATAAATATCTAAACTAATTAGCAAGTTAAAACTAAAGTAATTTCTGAAATATTAGGTCAATCTGTTTGCAAATGAGCAAAACCAATCAAAATATTTAAGCTATGAATGATATATTGTCCAGATTAATATTCTTGTAAATCATTTCTGGTCTATGGTATCATATAAAACATTAAAATAAGTGAAAAACCTTATAGAGGGGAAGTTAAATTTCTAAATATTTAACAATACAAAAAGACTTTTGCAATATTAAAAGAAATCTTTGCCTCCAATCAATAAATTCACTCATCATGCTTCAAGAAAAGTGAACTAACCCTAATTTGAAATAATTCTTCAAATATTCATAAAATTATGTAGCAGTAGTGTCAATAAAATGGTAGTATGGAATTTGAGTCAATAATTAGAAAATGAAACTCTGTGTTGAACATTATTTGACATTACATTTTGAAATCAATATGTAATCTACATATTAAGAACGCTTAATATTGCAATGAAATAAAGCTGAATTTGTCAGGAATAAAAACTCCAACATGACTTGACAATAAATGAACAGTAAAATAAAAGGTTATATAAAAGTTTGTGATAAAAGAATTATGTAAATCACTATTCATATGGAATATTAAGCAATATATAAGAAAGAATCAAGATTACTGTGCAACAAAATAAATATCTAAACTAATTAGCAAGTTAAAACTAAAGTAATTTCTGAAATATTAGGTCAATCTGTTTGAAAATGAGCAAAACCAATCAAAATATTTAAGCTATGAATGATATATTGTCCAGGTTAATATTCTTGTAAATCATTTATGGTCTATGGTATCATATAAAACATTAAAAAGGGTGAAAAACCTTGTAGGAGGGAAGATAATTTTCTAAATATTTAACAATACAAAAAGACTTTTGCAATATTAAGAGAAAGCTTTGTCTCCAAGCAACAAAAACAGAAACATCATGTTAAAAGTAAAATAAAATAATCAAAATTTGAAATAATTCCTTGAATATTAATACAATTATGAAGCAATTGTGTCAATGAAGTGGCAGTATGCAATTTGAATTCATAATTAAAAAATGAAACTGTGTGTTGAACGTCAGATTGTATTACAATTTCAAATGTATATGTAATGTACAAATGAAGGACCATTAATATTACAATGAAATAAAGCTGAATTTCTCAGGAATAAAAACTCAAACATGACTTGACACCAAATGAACAATAAATGACAGGTTATGTAAGGATTTGTGATAAAAGATTTATGTAAATCACTATTGATATGGAATGTTAAGCAAAATAGAAGAAAGAATCAAGGTTATTGCGAAAGAAAATAGTTATTTAAACTAATTAGCAAGTTAAAACTAAAATAATTTCGAAAATATTAGGTCAAACGGGTTATGAATGAGCAAAACCAATCAAAAATTATAAGCTATGAATGAGATATTGTCCAATGTAATATTTTTGTAAATCTTTTATGGTCCATGGTATCACATAAAATATTAAAATGGTGAAAAACCTTATAAAGGGGAAGATAAATTTCTTAATATTTAACAATACAAAAAGACTTTTGCAATATTAAAAGAAATCTTTGCCTCCAATCAATAAAATCACTCATCATGCTTCAAGAAAAGTGAACTAACCCTAATTTGAAATAATTCTTCAAATATTCATAAAATTATGTAGCAGTAGTGTCAATAAAATGGTAGTATGGAATTTGAGTCAATAATTAGAAAATGAAACTTTGTGTTGAACATTATTTGACATTACGTTTTGAAATCAATATGTTATCTACATATTAAGAACGCTTAATATTGCAATGAAATAAAGCTGAATTTGTCAGGAATAAAAACTCCAACATGACTTGACAATAAATGAACAGTAAAATAAAAGGTTATGTAAAAGTTTGTGATAAAAGAATTATGTAAATCACTATTGATATGGAATATTAAGCAATATATAAGAAAGAATCAAGATTACTGTGCAACAAAATAAATATCTAAACTAATTAGCAAGTTAAAACTAAAGTAATTTCTGAAATATTAGGTCAATCTGTTTGCAAATGAGCAAAATCAACCAAAATATTTAAGCTATGAATGATATATTGTCCAGGTTAATATTCTTGTAAATCATTTATGGTCTATGGTATCATATAAAACATTAAAAAGAGTGAAAAACCTTGTAGGAGGGAAGATAATTTTCTAAATATTTAACAATACAAAAAGATTTTTGCAATATTAAGAGAAAGCTTTGCCTCAAAGCAACAAAAACAGACACACATGTTAAAAGTAAAATAAAATAATCAAAATTTGAAATAATTCCTTGAATATTAATACAATTATGAAGCAATTGTGTCAATGAAGTGGCAGTATGCAATTTGAATTCATAATTAAAAAATGAAACTGTTTGTTGAACATCAGATTGTATTACAATTTCAATTGTATATGTAATGTACAAATGAAGGACCCTTAATATTACAATGAAATAAAGCTGAATTTCTCAGGAATAAAAACTCAAACATGACTCGACACCAAATGAACAATAAATGACAGGTTATGTAAGGATTTGTGATAAAAGATTTATGTAAATCACTATTGATATGGAATGTTAAGCAAAATAGAACAAAGAATCAAGGTTATTGTGAAAGAAAATAATTATTTAAACTAATTAGGAAGTTAAAACTAAAATAATTTCGAAAATATTAGGTCAAACGGGTTATGAATGAGCAAAACCAATCAAAAATTATAAGCTATGAATGAGATTTTGTCCAATGTAATATTTTTGTAAATCTTTTATGGTCCATGGTATCACATAAAATATTAAAAAGGGTGAAAAACCTTATAAAGGGGAAGATAAATTTCTTAATATTTAACAATACAAAAAGACTTTTGGAATATTAAAAGAAATCTTTGCCTCCAATCAATAAAATCACTCATCATGCTTCAAGAAAAGTGAACTAACCCTAATTTGAAATAATTCTTCAAATATTCATAAAATTATGTAGCAGTAGTGTCAATAAAATGGTAGTATGGAATTTGAGTCAATAATTAGAAAATGAAACTTTGTGTTGAACATTATTTGACATTACATTTTGAAATCAATATATAATCTACATATTAAGAACGCTTAATATTGCAATGAAATAAAGCTGAATTTGTCAGGAATAAAAACTCCAACATGACTTGACAATAAATGAACAGTAAAATAAAAGGTTATGTAAAAGTTTGTGATAAAAGAATTATGTAAATCACTATTGATATGGAATATTAAGCAATATATAAGAAAGAATCAAGATTACTGTGCAACAAAATAAATATCTAAATTAATTAGCAAGTTAAAACTAAAGTAATTTCTGAAATATTAGGTCAATCTGTTTGCAAATGAGCAAAACCAATCAAAATATTTAAGCTATGAATGATATATTGTCCAGGTTAATATTCTTGTAAATCATTTATGGTCTATGGTATCATATAAAACATTAAAAAGAGTGAAAAACCTTGTAGGAGGGAAGATAATTTTCTAAATATTTAACAATACAAAAAGATTTTTGCAATATTAAGAGAAAGCTTTGCCTCAAAGCAACAAAAACAGACACACATGTTAAAAGTAAAATAAAATAATCAAAATTTGAAATAATTCCTTGAATATTAATACAATTATGAAGCAATTGTGTCAATGAAGTGGCAGTATGCAATTTGAATTCATAATTAAAAAATGAAACTGTGTGTTGAACATCAGATTGTATTACAATTTCAATTGTATATGTAATGTACAAATGAAGGACCCTTAATATTACAATGAAATAAAGCTGAATTTCTCAAGAATAAAAACTCAAACATGACTTGACACCAAATGAACAATAAATGACAGGTTATGTAAGGATTTGTGATAAAAGATTTATGTAAATCACTATTGATATGGAATGTTAAGCAAAATAGAAGAAAGAATCAAGGTTATTGTGAAAGAAAATAATTATTTAAACTAATTAGCAAGTTAAAACTAAAATAATTTCGAAAATATTAGGTCAAACGGGTTATGAATGAGCAAAATCAATCAAAAATTATAAGCTATGAATGAGATTTTGTCCAATGTAATATTTTTGTAAATCTTTTATGGTCCATGGAATCACATAAAATATTAAAAAGGGTGAAAAACCTTATAAAGGGGAAGATAAATTTCTTAATATTTAACAATAGAAAAAGACTTTTGCCATATTAAAAGAAATCTTTGCCTCCAATCAATAAAATCACTCATCATGCTTCAAGAAAAGTGAACTAACCCTAATTTGAAATAATTCTTCAAATATTCATAAAATTATGTAGCAGTAGTGTCAATAAAATAGTAGTATGGAATTTGAGTCAATAATTAGAAAATGAAACTTTGTGTTGAACATTATTTGACATTACATTTTGAAATCAATATGTAATCTACATATTAAGAACGCTTAATATTGCAATGAAATAAAGCTGAATTATCAGGAATAAAAACTCCAACATGACTTGGCAATAAATGAACAGTAAAATAAAAGGTTATGTAAAAGTTTGTGATAAAAGAATTATGTAAATCACTATTGATATGGAATATTAAGCAATATATAAGAAAGAATCAAGATTACTGTGCAACAAAATAAATATCTAAACTAATTAGCAAGTTAAAACTAAAGTAATTTCTGAAATATTAGGTCAATCTGTTTGCAAATGAGCAAAACCAATCAAAATATTTAAGCTATGAATGATATATTGTCCAGGTTAATATTCTTGTAAATCATTTATGGTCTATGGTATCATATAAAACATTAAAAAGAGTGAAAAACCTTGTAGGAGGGAAGATAATTTTCAAAATATTTAACAATACAAAAAGATTTTTGCAATATTAAGAGAAAGCTTTGCCTCAAAGCAACAAAAACAGACACACATGTTAAAAGTAAAATAAAATAATCAAAATTTGAAATAATTCCTTGAATATTAATACAATTATGAAGCAATTGTGTCAATGAAGTGGCAGTATGCAATTTGAATTCATAATTAAAAAATGAAACTGTTTGTTGAACATCAGATTGTATTACAATTTCAAATGTATATGTAATGTACAAATGACGGACCCTTAATATTGCAATGAAATAAAGCTGAATTTCTCAGGAATAAAAACTCAAACATGACTTGACACCAAATGAACAATAAATGACAGGTTATGTAAGGATTTGTGATAAAAGATTTATGTAAATCACTATTGATATGGAATGTTAAGCAAAATAGAAGAAAGAATCAAGGTTATTGTGAAAGAAAATAATTATTTAAACTAATTAGCAAGTTAAAACTAAAATAATTTCGAAAATATTAGGTCAATCGGGTTATGAATGAGCAAAACCAATCAAATATTATAAGCTATGAATGAGATTTTGTCGAATGTAATATTTTTGTAAATCTTTTATGGTCCATGGCATGACATAAAGTATTAAAAAGGGTGAAAAACCTTATAGAGGGGAAGATAAATTTCTAAATATTTAACAATACAAAAAGACTTTTGCAATATTAAAAGAAATCTTTGCCTCCAATCAATAAAATCACTCATCATGCTTCAAGAAAAGTGAACTAACCCTAATTTGAAATAATTCTTCAAATATTCATAAAATTATGTAGCAGTAGTGTCAATAAAATGGTAGTATGGAATTTGAGTCAATAATTAGAAAATGAAACTTTGTGTTGAACATTATTTGACATTACATTTTGAAATCAATATGTAATCTACATATTAAGAACGCTTAATATTGCAATGAAATAAAGCTGAATTTGTCAGGAATAAAAACTCCAACATGACTTGACAATAAATGAATAGTAAAATAAAAGGTTATGTAAAAGTTTGTGATAAAAGAATTATGTAAATCACTATTGATATGGAATATTAAGCAATATATAAGAAAGAATCAAGATTACTGTGCAACAAAATAAATATCTAAACTAATTAGCAAGTTAAAACTAAAGTAATTTCTGAAATATTAGGTCAATCTGTTTGCAAATGAGCAAAACCAATCAAAATATTTAAGCTATGAATGATATATTGTCCAGGTTAATATTCTTGTAAATCATTTATGGTCTATGGTATCATATAAAACATTAAAAAGAGTGAAAAACCTTGTAGGAGGGAAGATAATTTTCTAAATATTTAACAATACAAAAAGATTTTTGCAATATTAAGAGAAAGCTTTGCCTCAAAGCAACAAAAACAGACACACATGTTAAAAGCAAAATAAAATAATCAAAATTTGAAATAATTCCTTGAATATTAATACAATTATGAAGCAATTGTGTCAATGAAGTGGCAGTATGCAATTTGAATTCATAATTAAAAAATGAAACTGTTTGTTGAACATCAGATTGTATTACAATTTCAAATGTATATGTAATGTACAAATGAGGGACCCTTAATATTGCAATGAAATAAAGCTGAATTTCTCAGGAATAAAAACTCAAACATGACTTGACACCAAATGAACAATAAATGACAGGTTATGTAAGGATTTGTGATAAAAGATTTATGTAAATCACTATTGATATGGAATGTTAAGCAAAATAGAAGAAAGAATCAAGGTTATTGTGAAAGAAAATAATTATTTAAACTAATTAGCAAGTTAAAACTAAAATAATTTCGAAAATATTAGGTCAATCGGGTTATGAATGAGCAAAACCAATCAAATATTATAAGCTATGAATGAGATTTTGTCGAATGTAATATTTTTGTAAATCTTTTATGGTCCATGGCATGACATAAAGTATTAAAAAGGGTGAAAAACCTTATAGAGGGGAAGATAAATTTCTAAATATTTAACAATACAAAAAGACTTTTGCAATATTAAAAGAAATCTTTGCCTCCAATCAATAAAATCACTCATCATGCTTCAAGAAAAGTGAACTAACCCTAATTTGAAATAATTCTTCAAATATTCATAAAATTATGTAGCAGTAGTGTCAATAAAATGGTAGTATGGAATTTGAGTCAATAATTAGAAAATGAAACTTTGTGTTGAACATTATTTGACATTACATTTTGAAATCAATATGTAATCTACATATTAAGAACGCTTAATATTGCAATGAAATAAAGCTGAATTTGTCAGGAATAAAAACTCCAACATGACTTGACAATAAATGAATAGTAAAATAAAAGGTTATGTAAAAGTTTGTGATAAAAGAATTATGTAAATCACTATTGATATGGAATATTAAGCAATATATAAGAAAGAATCAAGATTACTGTGCAACAAAATAAATATCTAAACTAATTAGCAAGTTAAAACTAAAGTAATTTCTGAAATATTAGGTCAATCTGTTTGCAAATGAGCAAAACCAATCAAAATATTTAAGCTATGAATGATATATTGTCCAGGTTAATATTCTTGTAAATCATTTATGGTCTATGGTATCATATAAAACATTAAAAAGAGTGAAAAACCTTGTAGGAGGGAAGATAATTTTCTAAATATTTAACAATACAAAAAGATTTTTGCAATATTAAGAGAAAGCTTTGCCTCAAAGCAACAAAAACAGACACACATGTTAAAAGTAAAATAAAATAATCAAAATTTGAAATAATTCCTTGAATATTAATACAATTATGAAGCAATTGTGTCAATGAAGTGGCAGTATGCAATTTGAATTCATAATTAAAAAATGAAACTGTTTGTTGAACATCAGATTGTATTACAATTTCAAATGTATATGTAATGTACAAATGACGGACCCTTAATATTGCAATGAAATAAAGCTGAATTTCTCAGGAATAAAAACTCAAACATGACTTGACACCAAATGAACAATAAATGACAGGTTATGTAAGGATTTGTGATAAAAGATTTATGTAAATCACTATTGATATGGAATGTTAAGCAAAATAGAAGAAAGAATCAAGGTTATTGTGAAAGAAAATAATTATTTAAACTAATTAGCAAGTTAAAACTAAAATAATTTCGAAAATATTAGGTCAATCGGGTTATGAATGAGCAAAACCAATCAAATATTATAAGCTATGAATGAGATTTTGTCGAATGTAATATTTTTGTAAATCTTTTATGGTCCATGGCATGACATAAAGTATTAAAAAGGGTGAAAAACCTTATAGAGGGGAAGATAAATTTCTAAATATTTAACAATACAAAAAGACTTTTGCAATATTAAAAGAAATCTTTGCCTCCAATCAATAAAATCACTCATCATGCTTCAAGAAAAGTGAACTAACCCTAATTTGAAATAATTCTTCAAATATTCATAAAATTATGTAGCAGTAGTGTCAATAAAATGGTAGTATGGAATTTGAGTCAATAATTAGAAAATGAAACTTTGTGTTGAACATTATTTGACATTACATTTTGAAATCAATATGTAATCTACATATTAAGAACGCTTAATATTGCAATGAAATAAAGCTGAATTTGTCAGGAATAAAAACTCCAACATGACTTGACAATAAATGAATAGTAAAATAAAAGGTTATGTAAAAGTTTGTGATAAAAGAATTATGTAAATCACTATTGATATGGAATATTAAGCAATATATAAGAAAGAATCAAGATTACTGTGCAACAAAATAAATATCTAAACTAATTAGCAAGTTAAAACTAAAGTAATTTCTGAAATATTAGGTCAATCTGTTTGCAAATGAGCAAAACCAATCAAAATATTTAAGCTATGAATGATATATTGTCCAGGTTAATATTCTTGTAAATCATTTATGGTCTATGGTATCATATAAAACATTAAAAAGAGTGAAAAACCTTGTAGGAGGGAAGATAATTTTCAAAATATTTAACAATACAAAAAGATTTTTGCAATATTAAGAGAAAGCTTTGCCTCAAAGCAACAAAAACAGACACACATGTTAAAAGTAAAATAAAATAATCAAAATTTGAAATAATTCCTTGAATATTAATACAATTATGAAGCAATTGTGTCAATGAAGTGGCAGTATGCAATTTGAATTCATAATTAAAAAATGAAACTGTTTGTTGAACATCAGATTGTATTACAATTTCAAATGTATATGTAATGTACAAATGACGGACCCTTAATATTGCAATGAAATAAAGCTGAATTTCTCAGGAATAAAAACTCAAACATGACTTGACACCAAATGAACAATAAATGACAGGTTATGTAAGGATTTGTGATAAAAGATTTATGTAAATCACTATTGATATGGAATGTTAAGCAAAATAGAAGAAAGAATCAACGTTATTGTGAAAGAAAATAATTATTTAAACTAATTAGCAAGTTAAAACTAAAATAATTTCGAAAATATTAGGTCAATCGGGTTATGAATGAGCAAAACCAATCAAAAATTATAAGCTATGAATGAGATTTTGTCCAATGTAATATTTTTGTAAATCTTTTATGGTCCATGGCATGACATAAAGTATTAAAAAGGGTGAAAAACCTTATAGAGGGGAAGATAAATTTCTAAATATTTAACAATACAAAAAGACTTTTGCAATATTAAAAGAAATCTTTGCCTCCAATCAATAAAATCACTCATCATGCTTCAAGAAAAGTGAACTAACCATAATTTGAAATAATTCTTCAAATATTCATAAAATTATGTAGCAGTAGTGTCAATAAAATGGTAGTATGGAATTTGAGTCAATAATTAGAAAATGAAACTTTGTGTTGAACATTATTTGACATTACATTTTGAAATCAATATGTAATCTACATATTAAGAACGCTTAATATTGCAATGAAATAAAGCTGAAATTGTCAGGAATAAAAACTCCAACATGACTTGACAATAAATGAACAGTAAAATAAAAGGTTATGTAAAAGTTTGTGATAAAAGAATTATGTAAATCACTATTGATATGGAATATTAAGCAATATATAAGAAAGAATCAAGATTACTGTGCAACAAAATAAATATCTAAACTAATTAGCAAGTTAAAACTAAAGTAATTTCTGAAATATTAGGTCAATCTGTTTGCAAATGAGCAAAACCAATCAAAATATTTAAGCTATGAATGATATATTGTCCAGGTTAATATTCTTGTAAATCATTTATGGTCTATGGTATCATATAAAACATTAAAAAGAGTGAAAAACCTTGTAGGAGGGAAGATAATTTTCTAAATATTTAACAATACAAAAAGATTTTTGCAATATTAAGAGAAAGCTTTGCCTCAAAGCAACAAAAACAGACACACATGTTAAAAGTAAAATAAAATAATCAAAATTTGAAATAATTCCTTGAATATTAATACAATTATGAAGCAATTGTGTCAATGAAGTGGCAGTATGCAATTTGAATTCATAATTAAAAAATGAAACTGTGTGTTGAACATCAGATTGTATTACAATTTCAATTGTATATGTAATGTACAAATGAAGGACCCTTAATATTACAATGAAATAAAGCTGAATTTCTCAGGAATAAAAACTCAAACATGACTTGACACCAAATGAACAATAAATGACAGGTTATGTAAGGATTTGTGATAAAAGATTTATGTAAATCACTATTGATATGGAATGTTAAGCAAAATAGAAGAAAGAATCAACGTTATTGTGAAAGAAAATAATTATTTAAACTAATTAGCAAGTTAAAACTAAAATAATTTCGAAAATATTAGGTCAATCTGGTTATGAATGAGCAAAACCAATCAAATATTATAAGCTATGAATGAGATTTTGTCCAATGTAATATTTTTGTAAATCTTTTATGGTCCATGGCATGACATAAAGTATTAAAAAGGGTGAAAAACCTTATAGAGGGGAAGATAAATTTCTAAATATTTAACAATACAAAAAGACTTTTGCAATATTAAAAGAAATCTTTGCCTCCAATCAATAAAATCACTCATCATGCTTCAAGAAAAGTGAACTAACCCTAATTTGAAATAATTCTTCAAATATTCATAAAATTATGTAGCAGTAGTGTCAATAAAATGGTAGTATGGAATTTGAGTCAATAATTAGAAAATGAAACTTTGTGTTGAACATTATTTGACATTACATTTTGAAATCAATATATAATCTACATATTAAGAACGCTTAATATTGCAATGAAATAAAGCTGAATTTGTCAAGAATAAAAACTCCAACATGACTTGACAATAAATGAACAGTAAAATAAAAGGTTATGTAAAAGTTTGTGATAAAAGAATTATGTAAATCACTATTGATATGGAATATTAAGCAATATATAAGAAAGAATCAAGATTACTGTGCAACAAAATAAATATCTAAACTAATTAGCAAGTTAAAACTAAAGTAATTTCTGAAATATTAGGTCAATCTGTTTGCAAATGAGCAAAACCAATCAAAATATTTAAGCTATGAATGATATATTGTCCAGGTTAATATTCTTGTAAATCATTTATGGTCTATGGTATCATATAAAACATTAAAAAGAGTGAAAAACCTTGTAGGAGGGAAGATAATTTTCTAAATATTTAACAATACAAAAAGATTTTTGCAATATTAAGAGAAAGCTTTGCCTCAAAGCAACAAAAACAGACACACATGTTAAAAGTAAAATAAAATAATCAAAATTTGAAATAATTCCTTGAATATTAATACAAATATGAAGCAATTGTGTCAATGAAGTGGCAGTATGCAATTTGAATTCATAATTAAAAAATGAAACTGCTTGTTGAACATCAGATTGTATTACAATTTCAATTGTATATGTAATGTACAAATGACGGACCCTTAATATTGCAATGAAATAAAGCTGAATTTCTCAGGAATAAAAACTCAAACATGACTTGACACCAAATGAACAATAAATGACAGGTTATGTAAGGATTTGTGATAAAAGATTTATGTAAATCACTATTGATATGGAATGTTAAGCAAAATAGAACAAAGAATCAAGGTTATTGAGAAAGAAAATAATTATTTAAACTAATTAGCAAGTTAAAACTAAAATAATTTCGAAAATATTAGGTCAAACGGGTTATGAATGAGCAAAACCAATCAAAAATTATAAGCTATGAATGAGATTTTGTCCAATGTAATATTTTTGTAAATCTTTTATGGTCCATGGTATCACATAAAATATTAAAAAGGGTGAAAAACCTTATAAAGGGGAAGATAAATTTCTTAATATTTAACAATACAAAAAGACTTTTGGAATATTAAAAGAAATCTTTGCCTCCAATCAATAAAATCACTCATCATGCTTCAAGAAAAGTGAACTAACCCTAATTTGAAATAATTCTTCAAATATTCATAAAATTATGTAGCAGTAGTGTCAATAAAATGGTAGTATGGAATTTGAGTCAATAATTAGAAAATGAAACTTTGTGTTGAACATTATTTGACATTACATTTTGAAATCAATATATAATCTACATATTAAGAACGCTTAATATTGCAATGAAATAAAGCTGAATTTGTCAAGAATAAAAACTCCAACATGACTTGACAATAAATGAACAGTAAAATAAAAGGTTATGTAAAAGTTTGTGATAAAAGAATTATGTAAATCACTATTGATATGGAATATTAAGCAATATATAAGAAAGAATCAAGATTACTGTGCAACAAAATAAATATCTAAACTAATTAGCAAGTTAAAACTAAAGTAATTTCTGAAATATTAGGTCAATCTGTTTGCAAATGAGCAAAACCAATCAAAATATTTAAGCTATGAATGATATATTGTCCAGGTTAATATTCTTGTAAATCATTTATGGTCTATGGTATCATATAAAACATTAAAAAGAGTGAAAAACCTTGTAGGAGGGAAGATAATTTTCTAAATATTTAACAATACAAAAAGATTTTTGCAATATTAAGAGAAAGCTTTGCCTCAAAGCAACAAAAACAGACACACATGTTAAAAGTAAAATAAAATAATCAAAATTTGAAATAATTCCTTGAATATTAATACAAATATGAAGCAATTGTGTCAATGAAGTGGCAGTATGCAATTTGAATTCATAATTAAAAAATGAAACTGTTTGTTGAACATCAGATTGTATTACAATTTCAATTGTATATGTAATGTACAAATGACGGACCCTTAATATTGCAATGAAATAAAGCTGAATTTCTCAGGAATAAAAACTCAAACATGACTTGACACCAAATGAACAATAAATGACAGGTTATGTAAGGATTTGTGATAAAAGATTTATGTAAATCACTATTGATATGGAATGTTAAGCAAAATAGAAGAAAGAATCAACGTTATTGTGAAAGAAAATAATTATTTAAACTAATTAGCAAGTTAAAACTAAAATAATTTCGAAAATATTAGGTCAATCGGGTTATGAATGAGCAAAACCAATCAAAAATTATAAGCTATGAATGAGATTTTGTCCAATGTAATATTTTTGTAAATCTTTTATGGTCCATGGCATGACATAAAGTATTAAAAAGGGTGAAAAACCTTATAGAGGGGAAGATAAATTTCTAAATATTTAACAATACAAAAAGACTTTTGCAATATTAAAAGAAATCTTTGCCTCCAATCAATAAAATCACTCATCATGCTTCAAGAAAAGTGAACTAACCATAATTTGAAATAATTCTTCAAATATTCATAAAATTATGTAGCAGTAGTGTCAATAAAATGGTAGTATGGAATTTGAGTCAATAATTAGAAAATGAAACTTTGTGTTGAACATTATTTGACATTACATTTTGAAATCAATATGTAATCTACATATTAAGAACGCTTAATATTGCAATGAAATAAAGCTGAATTTGTCAAGAATAAAAACTCCAACATGACTTGACAATAAATGAACAGTAAAATAAAAGGTTATGTAAAAGTTTGTGATAAAAGAATTATGTAAATCACTATTGATATGGAATATTAAGCAATATATAAGAAAGAATCAAGATTACTGTGCAACAAAATAAATATCTAAACTAATTAGCAAGTTAAAACTAAAGTAATTTCTGAAATATTAGGTCAATCTGTTTGCAAATGAGCAAAACCAATCAAAATATTTAAGCTATGAATGATATATTGTCCAGGTTAATATTCTTGTAAATCATTTATGGTCTATGGTATCATATAAAACATTAAAAAGAGTGAAAAACCTTGTAGGAGGGAAGATAATTTTCTAAATATTTAACAATACAAAAAGATTTTTGCAATATTAAGAGAAAGCTTTGCCTCAAAGCAACAAAAACAGACACACATGTTAAAAGTAAAATAAAATAATCAAAATTTGAAATAATTCCTTGAATATT
Organism: Argiope bruennichi; assembly: GCF_947563725.1. Classification (NCBI taxonomy): domain Eukaryota; kingdom Metazoa; phylum Arthropoda; class Arachnida; order Araneae; family Araneidae; genus Argiope; species Argiope bruennichi. The sequence continues at coordinate 42,247,127 of NC_079162.1, read as the reverse complement.
AATACAATTATGAAGCAATTGTGTCAATGAAGTGGCAGTATGCAATTTGAATTCATAATTAAAAAATGAAACTGTTTGTTGAACATCAGATTGTATTACAATTTCAAATGTATATGTAATGTACAAATGACGGACCCTTAATATTGCAATGAAATAAAGCTGAATTTCTCAGGAATAAAAACTCAAACATGACTTGACACCAAATGAACAATAAATGACAGGTTATGTAAGGATTTGTGATAAAAGATTTATGTAAATCACTATTGATATGGAATGTTAAGCAAAATAGAAGAAAGAATCAACGTTATTGTGAAAGAAAATAATTATTTAAACTAATTAGCAAGTTAAAACTAAAATAATTTCGAAAATATTAGGTCAATCGGGTTATGAATGAGCAAAACCAATCAAAAATTATAAGCTATGAATGAGATTTTGTCCAATGTAATATTTTTGTAAATCTTTTATGGTCCATGGCATGACATAAAGTATTAAAAAGGGTGAAAAACCTTATAGAGGGGAAGATAAATTTCTAAATATTTAACAATACAAAAAGCCTTTTGCAATATTAAAAGAAATCTTTGCCTCCAATCAATAAAATCACTCATCATGCTTCAAGAAAAGTGAACTAACCATAATTTGAAATAATTCTTCAAATATTCATAAAATTATGTAGCAGTAGTGTCAATAAAATGGTAGTATGGAATTTGAGTCAATAATTAGAAAATGAAACTTTGTGTTGAACATTATTTGACATTACATTTTGAAATCAATATGTAATCTACATATTAAGAACGCTTAATATTGCAATGAAATAAAGCTGAATTTGTCAGGAATAAAAACTCCAACATGACTTGACAATAAATGAACAGTAAAATAAAAGGTTATGTAAAAGTTTGTGATAAAAGAATTATGTAAATCACTATTGATATGGAATATTAAGCAATATATAAGAAAGAATCAAGATTACTGTGCAACAAAATAAATATCTAAACTAATTAGCAAGTTAAAACTAAAGTAATTTCTGAAATATTAGGTCAATCTGTTTGCAAATGAGCAAAACCAATCAAAATATTTAAGCTATGAATGATATATTGTCCAGGTTAATATTCTTGTAAATCATTTATGGTCTATGGTATCATATAAAACATTAAAAAGAGTGAAAAACCTTGTAGGAGGGAAGATAATTTTCTAAATATTTAACAATACAAAAAGATTTTTGCAATATTAAGAGAAAGCTTTGCCTCAAAGCAACAAAAACAGACACACATGTTAAAAGTAAAATAAAATAATCAAAATTTGAAATAATTCCTTGAATATTAATACAATTATGAAGCAATTGTGTCAATGAAGTGGCAGTATGCAATTTGAATTCATAATTAAAAAATGAAACTGTTTGTTGAACATCAGATTGTATTACAATTTCAATTGTATATGTAATGTACAAATGAAGGACCCTTAATATTACAATGAAATAAAGCTGAATTTCTCAGGAATAAAAACTCAAACATGACTCGACACCAAATGAACAATAAATGACAGGTTATGTAAGGATTTGTGATAAAAGATTTATGTAAATCACTATTGATATGGAATGTTAAGCAAAATAGAACAAAGAATCAAGGTTATTGTGAAAGAAAATAATTATTTAAACTAATTAGCAAGTTAAAACTAAAATAATTTCGAAAATATTAGGTCAAACGGGTTATGAATGAGCAAAACCAATCAAAAATTATAAGCTATGAATGAGATTTTGTCCAATGTAATATTTTTGTAAATCTTTTATGGTCCATGGTATCACATAAAATATTAAAAAGGGTGAAAAACCTTATAAAGGGGAAGATAAATTTCTTAACATTTAACAATACAAAAAGACTTTTGGAATATTAAAAGAAATCTTTGCCTCCAATCAATAAAATCACTCATCATGCTTCAAGAAAAGTGAACTAACCCTAATTTGAAATAATTCTTCAAATATTCATAAAATTATGTAGCAGTAGTGTCAATAAAATGGTAGTATGGAATTTGAGTCAATAATTAGAAAATGAAACTTTGTGTTGAACATTATTTGACATTACATTTTGAAATCAATATGTAATCTACATATTAAGAACGCTTAATATTGCAATGAAATAAAGCTGAATTTGTCAGGAATAAAAACTCCAACATGACTTGACAATAAATGAACAGTAAAATAAAAAGTTATGTAAAAGTTTGTGATAAAAGAATTATGTAAATCACTATTGATATGGAATATTAAGCAATATATAAGAAAGAATCAAGATTACTGTGCAACAAAATAAATATCTAAACTAATTAGCAAGTTAAAACTAAAGTAATTTCTGAAATATTAGGTCAATCTGTTTGCAAATGAGCAAAACCAATCAAAATATTTAAGCTATGAATGATATATTGTCCAGGTTAATATTCTTGTAAATCATTTATGGTCTATGGTATCATATAAAACATTAAAAAGAGTGAAAAACCTTGTAGGAGGGAAGATAATTTTCTAAATATTTAACAATACAAAAAGATTTTTGCAATATTAAGAGAAAGCTTTGCCTCAAAGCAACAAAAACAGACACACATGTTAAAAGTAAAATAAAATAATCAAAATTTGAAATAATTCCTTGAATATTAATACAATTATGAAGCAATTGTGTCAATGAAGTGGCAGTATGCAATTTGAATTCATAATTAAAAAATGAAACTGTGTGTTGAACATCAGATTGTATTACAATTTCAATTGTATATGTAATGTACAAATGAAGGACCCTTAATATTACAATGAAATAAAGCTGAATTTCTCAGGAATAAAATTCAAACATGACTTGACACCAAATGAACAGTAAATGACAGGTTATGTAAGGATTTGTGATAAAAGATTTATGTAAATCACTATTGATATGGAATGTTAAGCAAAATAGAAGAAAGAATCAAGGTTATTGTGAAAGAAAATAATTATTTAAACTAATTAGCAAGTTAAAACTAAAATAATTTCGAAAATATTAGGTCAATCGGGTTATGAATGAGCAAAACCAATCAAATATTATAAGCTATGAATGAGATTTTGTCCAATGTAATATTTTTGTAAATCTTTTATGGTCCATGGCATGACATAAAGTATTAAAAAGGGTGAAAAACCTTATAGAGGGGAAGATAAATTTCTAAATATTTAACAATACAAAAAGACTTTTGCAATATTAAAAGAAATCTTTGCCTCCAATCAATAAAATCACTCATCATGCTTCAAGAAAAGTGAACTAACCCTAATTTGAAATAATTCTTCAAATATTCATAAAATTATGTAGCAGTAGTGTCAATAAAATGGTAGTATGGAATTTGAGTCAATAATTAGAAAATGAAACTTTGTGTTGAACATTATTTGACATTACATTTTGAAATCAATATGTAATCTACATATTAAGAACGCTTAATATTGCAATGAAACAAAGCTGAATTTGTCAGGAATAAAAACTCCAACATGACTTGACAATAAATGAATAGTAAAATAAAAGGTTATGTAAAAGTTTGTGATAAAAGAATTATGTAAATCACTATTGATATGGAATATTAAGCAATATATAAGAAAGAATCAAGATTACTGTGCAACAAAATAAATATCTAAACTAATTAGCAAGTTAAAACTAAAGTAATTTCTGAAATATTAGGTCAATCTGTTTGCAAATGAGCAAAACCAATCAAAATATTTAAGCTATGAATGATATATTGTCCAGGTTAATATTCTTGTAAATCATTTATGGTCTATGGTATCATATAAAACATTAAAAAGAGTGAAAAACCTTGTAGGAGGGAAGATAATTTTCTAAATATTTAACAATACAAAAAGATTTTTGCAATATTAAGAGAAAGCTTTGCCTCAAAGCAAAAAAAACAGACACACATGTTAAAAGTAAAATAAAATAATCAAAATTTGAAATAATTCCTTGAATATTAATACAATTATGAAGCAATTGTGTCAATGAAGTGGCAGTATGCAATTTGAATTCATAATTAAAAAATGAAACTGTGTGTTGAACATCAGATTGTATTACAATTTCAAATGTATATGTAATGTACAAATGAAGGACCCTTAATATTACAATGAAATAAAGATGAATTTCTCAGGAATAAAAACTCAAACATGACTTGACACCAAATGAACAATAAATGACAGGTTATGTAAGGATTTGTGATAAAAGATTTATGTAAATCACTATTGATATGGAATGTTAAGCAAAATAGAAGAAAGAATTAAGGTTATTGTGAAAGAAAATAATTATTTAAACTAATTAGCAAGTTAAAACTAAAATAATTTCGAAAATATTAGGTCAAACGGGTTATGAATGAGCAAAACCAATCAAAAATTATAAGCTATGAATGAGATTTTGTCCAATGTAATATTTTTGTAAATCTTTTATGGTCCATGGTATCACATAAAATATTAAAAAGGGTGAAAAACCTTATAAAGGGGAAGATAAATTTCTAAATATTTAACAATACAAAAAGACTTTTGCAATATTAAAAGAAATCTTTGCCTCCAATCAATAAAATCACTCATCATGCTTCAAGAAAAGTGAACTAACCCTAATTTGAAATAATTCTTCAAATATTCATAAAATTATGTAGCAGTAGTGTCAATAAAATGGTAGTATGGAATTTGAGTCAATAATTAGAAAATGAAACTTTGTGTTGAACATTATTTGACATTACATTTTGAAATCAATATGTAATCTACATATTAAGAACGCTTAATATTGCAATGAAATAAAGCTGAATTTGTCAGGAATAAAAACTCCAACATGACTTGACAATAAATGAACAGTAAAATAAAAAGTTATGTAAAAGTTTGTGATAAAAGAATTATGTAAATCACTATTGATATGGAATATTAAGCAATATATAAGAAAGAATCAAGATTACTGTGCAACAAAATAAATATCTAAACTAATTAGCAAGTTAAAACTAAAGTAATTTCTGAAATATTAGGTCAATCTGTTTGCAAATGAGCAAAACCAATCAAAATATTTAAGCTATGAATGATATATTGTCCAGGTTAATATTCTTGTAAATCATTTATGGTCTATGGTATCATATAAAACATTAAAAAGAGTGAAAACCTTGTAGGAGGGAAGATAATTTTCTAAATATTTAACAATACAAAAAGATTTTTGCAATATTAAGAGAAAGCTTTGCCTCAAAGCAACAAAAACAGACACACATGTTAAAAGTAAAATAAAATAATCAAAATTTGAAATAATTCCTTGAATATTAATACAATTATGAAGCAATTGTGTCAATGAAGTGGCAGTATGCAATTTGAATTCATAATTAAAAAATGAAACTGTGTGTTGAACATCAGATTGTATTACAATTTCAATTGTATATGTAATGTACAAATGAAGGACCCTTAATATTACAATGAAATAAAGCTGAATTTCTCAGGAATAAAATTCAAACATGACTTGACACCAAATGAACAGTAAATGACAGGTTATGTAAGGATTTGTGATAAAAGATTTATGTAAATCACTATTGATATGGAATGTTAAGCAAAATAGAAGAAAGAATCAAGGTTATTGTGAAAGAAAATAATTATTTAAACTAATTAGCAAGTTAAAACTAAAATAATTTCGAAAATATTAGGTCAATCGGGTTATGAATGAGCAAAACCAATCAAATATTATAAGCTATGAATGAGATTTTGTCCAATGTAATATTTTTGTAAATCTTTTATGGTCCATGGCATGACATAAAGTATTAAAAAGGGTGAAAAACCTTATAGAGGGGAAGATAAATTTCTAAATATTTAACAATACAAAAAGACTTTTGCAATATTAAAAGAAATCTTTGCCTCCAATCAATAAAATCACTCATCATGCTTCAAGAAAAGTGAACTAACCCTAATTTGAAATAATTCTTTAAATATTCATAAAATTATGTAGCAGTAGTGTCAATAAAATGGTAGTATGGAATTTGAGTCAATAATTAGAAAATGAAACTTTGTGTTGAACATTATTTGACATTACATTTTGAAATCAATATGTAATCTACATATTAAGAACGCTTAATATTGCAATGAAACAAAGCTGAATTTGTCAGGAATAAAAACTCCAACATGACTTGACAATAAATGAATAGTAAAATAAAAGGTTATGTAAAAGTTTGTGATAAAAGAATTATGTAAATCACTATTGATATGGAATATTAAGCAATATATAAGAAAGAATCAAGATTACTGTGCAACAAAATAAATATCTAAACTAATTAGCAAGTTAAAACTAAAGTAATTTCTGAAATATTAGGTCAATCTGTTTGCAAATGAGCAAAACCAATCAAAATATTTAAGCTATGAATGATATATTGTCCAGGTTAATATTCTTGTAAATCATTTATGGTCTATGGTATCATATAAAACATTAAAAAGAGTGAAAAACCTTGTAGGAGGGAAGATAATTTTCTAAATATTTAACAATACAAAAAGATTTTTGCAATATTAAGAGAAAGCTTTGCCTCAAAGCAACAAAAACAGACACACATGTTAAAAGTAAAATAAAATAATCAAAATTTGAAATAATTCCTTGAATATTAATACAATTATGAAGCAATTGTGTCAATGAAGTGGCAGTATGCAATTTGAATTCATAATTAAAAAATGAAACTGTGTGTTGAACATCAGATTGTATTACAATTTCAAATGTATATGTAATGTACAAATGAAGGACCCTTAATATTACAATGAAATAAAGATGAATTTCTCAGGAATAAAAACTCAAACATGACTTGACACCAAATGAACAATAAATGACAGGTTATGTAAGGATTTGTGATAAAAGATTTATGTAAATCACTATTGATATGGAATGTTAAGCAAAATAGAAGAAAGAATCAAGGTTATTGTGAAAGAAAATAATTATTTAAACTAATTAGCAAGTTAAAACTAAAATAATTTCGAAAATATTAGGTCAAACGGGTTATGAATGAGCAAAACCAATCAAAAATTATAAGCTATGAATGAGATTTTGTCCAATGTAATATTTTTGTAAATCTTTTATGGTCCATGGTATCACATAAAATATTAAAAAGGGTGAAAAACCTTATAAAGGGGAAGATAAATTTCTAAATATTTAACAATACAAAAAGACTTTTGCAATATTAAAAGAAATCTTTGCCTCCAATCAATAAAATCACTCATCATGCTTCAAGAAAAGTGAACTAACCCTAATTTGAAATAATTCTTCAAATATTCATAAAATTATGTAGCAGTAGTGTCAATAAAATGGTAGTATGGAATTTGAGTCAATAATTAGAAAATGAAACTTTGTGTTGAACATTATTTGACATTACATTTTGAAATCAATATGTAATCTACATATTAAGAACGCTTAATATTGCAATGAAATAAAGCTGAATTTGTCAGGAATAAAAACTCCAACATGACTTGACAATAAATGAATAGTAAAATAAAAGGTTATGTAAAAGTTTGTGATAAAAGAATTATGTAAATCACTATTGATATGGAATATTAAGCAATATATAAGAAAGAATCAAGATTACTGTGCAACAAAATAAATATCTAAACTAATTAGCAAGTTAATACTAAAGTAATTTCTGAAATATTAGGTCAATCTGTTTGCAAATGAGCAAAACCAATCAAAATATTTAAGCTATGAATGATATATTGTCCAGGTTAATATTCTTGTAAATCATTTATGGTCTATGGTATCATATAAAACATTAAAAAGAGTGAAAAACCTTGTAGGAGGGAAGATAATTTTCTAAATATTTAACAATACAAAAAGATTTTTGCAATATTAAGAGAAAGCTTTGCCTCAAAGCAACAAAAACAGACACACATGTTAAAAGTAAAATAAAATAATCAAAATTTGAAATAATTCCTTGAATATTAATACAATTATGAAGCAATTGTGTCAATGAAGTGGCAGTATGCAATTTGAATTCATAATTAAAAAATGAAACTGTGTGTTGAACATCAGATTGTATTACAATTTCAAATGTATATGTAATGTACAAATGAAGGACCCTTAATATTACAATGAAATAAAGCTGAATTTCTCAGGAATAAAAACTCAAACATGACTTGACACCAAATGAACAGTAAATGACAGGTTATGTAAGGATTTGTGATAAAAGATTTATGTAAATCACTATTGATATGGAATGTTAAGCAAAATAGAAGAAAGAATCAAGGTTATTGTGAAAGAAAATAATTATTTAAACTAATTACCAAGTTAAAACTAAAATAATTTCGAAAATATTAGGTCAAACGGGTTATGAATGAGCAAAACCAATCAAAAATTATAAGCTATGAATGAGATTTTGTCCAATGTAATATTTTTGTAAATCTTTTATGGTCCATGGCATGACATAAAGTATTAAAAAGGGTGAAAAACCTTATAGAGGGGAAGATAAATTTCTAAATATTTAACAATACAAAAAGACTTTTGCAATATTAAAAGAAATCTTTGCCTCCAATCAATAAAATCACTCATCATGCTTCAAGAAAAGTGAACTAACCCTAATTTGAAATAATTCTTCAAATATTCATAAAATTATGTAGCAGTAGTGTCAATAAAATGGTAGTATGGAATTTGAGTCAATAATTAGAAAATGAAACTTTGTGTTGAACATTATTTGACATTACATTTTGAAATCAATATGTAATCTACATATTAAGAACGCTTAATATTGCAATGAAACAAAGCTGAATTTGTCAGGAATAAAAACTCCAACATGACTTGACAATAAATGAATAGTAAAATAAAAGGTTATGTAAAAGTTTGTGATAAAAGAATTATGTAAATCACTATTGATATGGAATATTAAGCAATATATAAGAAAGAATCAAGATTACTGTGCAACAAAATAAATATCTAAACTAATTAGCAAGTTAAAACTAAAGTAATTTCTGAAATATTAGGTCAATCTGTTTGCAAATGAGCAAAACCAATCAAAATATTTAAGCTATGAATGATATATTGTCCAGGTTAATATTCTTGTAAATCATTTATGGTCTATGGTATCATATAAAACATTAAAAAGAGTGAAAAACCTTGTAGGAGGGAAGATAATTTTCTAAATATTTAACAATACAAAAAGATTTTTGCAATATTAAGAGAAAGCTTTGCCTCAAAGCAAAAAAAACAGACACACATGTTAAAAGTAAAATAAAATAATCAAAATTTGAAATAATTCCTTGAATATTAATACAATTATGAAGCAATTGTGTCAATGAAGTGGCAGTATGCAATTTGAATTCATAATTAAAAAATGAAACTGTGTGTTGAACATCAGATTGTATTACAATTTCAAATGTATATGTAATGTACAAATGAAGGACCCTTAATATTACAATGAAATAAAGATGAATTTCTCAGGAATAAAAACTCAAACATGACTTGACACCAAATGAACAATAAATGACAGGTTATGTAAGGATTTGTGATAAAAGATTTATGTAAATCACTATTGATATGGAATGTTAAGCAAAATAGAAGAAAGAATTCAGGTTATTGTGAAAGAAAATAATTATTTAAACTAATTAGCAAGTTAAAACTAAAATAATTTCGAAAATATTAGGTCAAACGGGTTATGAATGAGCAAAACCAATCAAAAATTATAAGCTATGAATGAGATTTTGTCCAATGTAATATTTTTGTAAATCTTTTATGGTCCATGGTATCACATAAAATATTAAAAAGGGTGAAAAACCTTATAAAGGGGAAGATAAATTTCTAAATATTTAACAATACAAAAAGACTTTTGCAATATTAAAAGAAATCTTTGCCTCCAATCAATAAAATCACTCATCATGCTTCAAGAAAAGTGAACTAACCCTAATTTGAAATAATTCTTCAAATATTCATAAAATTATGTAGCAGTAGTGTCAATAAAATGGTAGTATGGAATTTGAGTCAATAATTAGAAAATGAAACTTTGTGTTGAACATTATTTGACATTACATTTTGAAATCAATATGTAATCTACATATTAAGAACGCTTAATATTGCAATGAAATAAAGCTGAATTTGTCAGGAATAAAAACTCCAACATGACTTGACAATAAATGAACAGTAAAATAAAAAGTTATGTAAAAGTTTGTGATAAAAGAATTATGTAAATCACTATTGATATGGAATATTAAGCAATATATAAGAAAGAATCAAGATTACTGTGCAACAAAATAAATATCTAAACTAATTAGCAAGTTAAAACTAAAGTAATTTCTGAAATATTAGGTCAATCTGTTTGCAAATGAGCAAAACCAATCAAAATATTTAAGCTATGAATGATATATTGTCCAGGTTAATATTCTTGTAAATCATTTATGGTCTATGGTATCATATAAAACATTAAAAAGAGTGAAAAACCTTGTAGGAGGGAAGATAATTTTCTAAATATTTAACAATACAAAAAGATTTTTGCAATATTAAGAGAAAGCTTTGCCTCAAAGCAACAAAAACAGACACACATGTTAAAAGTAAAATAAAATAATCAAAATTTGAAATAATTCCTTGAATATTAATACAATTATGAAGCAATTGTGTCAATGAAGTGGCAGTATGCAATTTGAATTCATAATTAAAAAATGAAACTGTGTGTTGAACATCAGATTGTATTACAATTTCAATTGTATATGTAATGTACAAATGAAGGACCCTTAATATTACAATGAAATAAAGCTGAATTTCTCAGGAATAAAATTCAAACATGACTTGACACCAAATGAACAGTAAATGACAGGTTATGTAAGGATTTGTGATAAAAGATTTATGTAAATCACTATTGATATGGAATGTTAAGCAAAATAGAAGAAAGAATCAAGGTTATTGTGAAAGAAAATAATTATTTAAACTAATTAGCAAGTTAAAACTAAAATAATTTCGAAAATATTAGGTCAATCGGGTTATGAATGAGCAAAACCAATCAAATATTATAAGCTATGAATGAGATTTTGTCCAATGTAATATTTTTGTAAATCTTTTATGGTCCATGGCATGACATAAAGTATTAAAAAGGGTGAAAAACCTTATAGAGGGGAAGATAAATTTCTAAATATTTAACAATACAAAAAGACTTTTGCAATATTAAAAGAAATCTTTGCCTCCAATCAATAAAATCACTCATCATGCTTCAAGAAAAGTGAACTAACCCTAATTTGAAATAATTCTTTAAATATTCATAAAATTATGTAGCAGTAGTGTCAATAAAATGGTAGTATGGAATTTGAGTCAATAATTAGAAAATGAAACTTTGTGTTGAACATTATTTGACATTACATTTTGAAATCAATATGTAATCTACATATTAAGAACGCTTAATATTGCAATGAAACAAAGCTGAATTTGTCAGGAATAAAAACTCCAACATGACTTGACAATAAATGAATAGTAAAATAAAAGGTTATGTAAAAGTTTGTGATAAAAGAATTATGTAAATCACTATTGATATGGAATATTAAGCAATATATAAGAAAGAATCAAGATTACTGTGCAACAAAATAAATATCTAAACTAATTAGCAAGTTAAAACTAAAGTAATTTCTGAAATATTAGGTCAATCTGTTTGCAAATGAGCAAAACCAATCAAAATATTTAAGCTATGAATGATATATTGTCCAGGTTAATATTCTTGTAAATCATTTATGGTCTATGGTATCATATAAAACATTAAAAAGAGTGAAAAACCTTGTAGGAGGGAAGATAATTTTCTAAATATTTAACAATACAAAAAGATTTTTGCAATATTAAGAGAAAGCTTTGCCTCAAAGCAACAAAAACAGACACACATGTTAAAAGTAAAATAAAATAATCAAAATTTGAAATAATTCCTTGAATATTAATACAATTATGAAGCAATTGTGTCAATGAAGTGGCAGTATGCAATTTGAATTCATAATTAAAAAATGAAACTGTGTGTTGAACATCAGATTGTATTACAATTTCAAATGTATATGTAATGTACAAATGAAGGACCCTTAATATTACAATGAAATAAAGATGAATTTCTCAGGAATAAAAACTCAAACATGACTTGACACCAAATGAACAATAAATGACAGGTTATGTAAGGATTTGTGATAAAAGATTTATGTAAATCACTATTGATATGGAATGTTAAGCAAAATAGAAGAAAGAATCAAGGTTATTGTGAAAGAAAATAATTATTTAAACTAATTAGCAAGTTAAAACTAAAATAATTTCGAAAATATTAGGTCAAACGGGTTATGAATGAGCAAAACCAATCAAAAATTATAAGCTATGAATGAGATTTTGTCCAATGTAATATTTTTGTAAATCTTTTATGGTCCATGGTATCACATAAAATATTAAAAAGGGTGAAAAACCTTATAAAGGGGAAGATAAATTTCTAAATATTTAACAATACAAAAAGACTTTTGCAATATTAAAAGAAATCTTTGCCTCCAATCAATAAAATCACTCATCATGCTTCAAGAAAAGTGAACTAACCCTAATTTGAAATAATTCTTCAAATATTCATAAAATTATGTAGCAGTAGTGTCAATAAAATGGTAGTATGGAATTTGAGTCAATAATTAGAAAATGAAACTTTGTGTTGAACATTATTTGACATTACATTTTGAAATCAATATGTAATCTACATATTAAGAACGCTTAATATTGCAATGAAACAAAGCTGAATTTGTCAGGAATAAAAACTCCAACATGACTTGACAATAAATGAATAGTAAAATAAAAGGTTATGTAAAAGTTTGTGATAAAAGAATTATGTAAATCACTATTGATATGGAATATTAAGCAATATATAAGAAAGAATCAAGATTACTGTGCAACAAAATAAATATCTAAACTAATTAGCAAGTTAAAACTAAAGTAATTTCTGAAATATTAGGTCAATCTGTTTGCAAATGAGCAAAACCAATCAAAATATTTAAGCTATGAATGATATATTGTCCAGGTTAATATTCTTGTAAATCATTTATGGTCTATGGTATCATATAAAACATTAAAAAGAGTGAAAAACCTTGTAGGAGGGAAGATAATTTTCTAAATATTTAACAATACAAAAAGATTTTTGCAATATTAAGAGAAAGCTTTGCCTCAAAGCAACAAAAACAGACACACATGTTAAAAGTAAAATAAAATAATCAAAATTTGAAATAATTCCTTGAATATTAATACAATTATGAAGCAATTGTGTCAATGAAGTGGCAGTATGCAATTTGAATTCATAATTAAAAAATGAAACTGTGTGTTGAACATCAGATTGTATTACAATTTCAATTGTATATGTAATGTACAAATGAAGGACCCTTAATATTACAATGAAATAAAGCTGAATTTCTCAGGAATAAAATTCAAACATGACTTGACACCAAATGAACAGTAAATGACAGGTTATGTAAGGATTTGTGATAAAAGATTTATGTAAATCACTATTGATATGGAATGTTAAGCAAAATAGAAGAAAGAATCAAGGTTATTGTGAAAGAAAATAATTATTTAAACTAATTAGCAAGTTAAAACTAAAATAATTTCGAAAATATTAGGTCAATCGGGTTATGAATGAGCAAAACCAATCAAATATTATAAGCTATGAATGAGATTTTGTCCAATGTAATATTTTTGTAAATCTTTTATGGTCCATGGCATGACATAAAGTATTAAAAAGGGTGAAAAACCTTATAGAGGGGAAGATAAATTTCTAAATATTTAACAATACAAAAAGACTTTTGCAATATTAAAAGAAATCTTTGCCTCCAATCAATAAAATCACTCATCATGCTTCAAGAAAAGTGAACTAACCCTAATTTGAAATAATTCTTTAAATATTCATAAAATTATGTAGCAGTAGTGTCAATAAAATGGTAGTATGGAATTTGAGTCAATAATTAGAAAATGAAACTTTGTGTTGAACATTATTTGACATTACATTTTGAAATCAATATGTAATCTACATATTAAGAACGCTTAATATTGCAATGAAACAAAGCTGAATTTGTCAGGAATAAAAACTCCAACATGACTTGACAATAAATGAATAGTAAAATAAAAGGTTATGTAAAAGTTTGTGATAAAAGAATTATGTAAATCACTATTGATATGGAATATTAAGCAATATATAAGAAAGAATCAAGATTACTGTGCAACAAAATAAATATCTAAACTAATTAGCAAGTTAAAACTAAAGTAATTTCTGAAATATTAGGTCAATCTGTTTGCAAATGAGCAAAACCAATCAAAATATTTAAGCTATGAATGATATATTGTCCAGGTTAATATTCTTGTAAATCATTTATGGTCTATGGTATCATATAAAACATTAAAAAGAGTGAAAAACCTTGTAGGAGGGAAGATAATTTTCTAAATATTTAACAATACAAAAAGATTTTTGCAATATTAAGAGAAAGCTTTGCCTCAAAGCAACAAAAACAGACACACATGTTAAAAGTAAAATAAAATAATCAAAATTTGAAATAATTCCTTGAATATTAATACAATTATGAAGCAATTGTGTCAATGAAGTGGCAGTATGCAATTTGAATTCATAATTAAAAAATGAAACTGTGTGTTGAACATCAGATTGTATTACAATTTCAAATGTATATGTAATGTACAAATGAAGGACCCTTAATATTACAATGAAATAAAGATGAATTTCTCAGGAATAAAAACTCAAACATGACTTGACACCAAATGAACAATAAATGACAGGTTATGTAAGGATTTGTGATAAAAGATTTATGTAAATCACTATTGATATGGAATGTTAAGCAAAATAGAAGAAAGAATCAAGGTTATTGTGAAAGAAAATAATTATTTAAACTAATTAGCAAGTTAAAACTAAAATAATTTCGAAAATATTAGGTCAAACGGGTTATGAATGAGCAAAACCAATCAAAAATTATAAGCTATGAATGAGATTTTGTCCAATGTAATATTTTTGTAAATCTTTTATGGTCCATGGTATCACATAAAATATTAAAAAGGGTGAAAAACCTTATAAAGGGGAAGATAAATTTCTAAATATTTAACAATACAAAAAGACTTTTGCAATATTAAAAGAAATCTTTGCCTCCAATCAATAAAATCACTCATCATGCTTCAAGAAAAGTGAACTAACCCTAATTTGAAATAATTCTTCAAATATTCATAAAATTATGTAGCAGTAGTGTCAATAAAATGGTAGTATGGAATTTGAGTCAATAATTAGAAAATGAAACTTTGTGTTGAACATTATTTGACATTACATTTTGAAATCAATATGTAATCTACATATTAAGAACGCTTAATATTGCAATGAAATAAAGCTGAATTTGTCAGGAATAAAAACTCCAACATGACTTGACAATAAATGAATAGTAAAATAAAAGGTTATGTAAAAGTTTGTGATAAAAGAATTATGTAAATCACTATTGATATGGAATATTAAGCAATATATAAGAAAGAATCAAGATTACTGTGCAACAAAATAAATATCTAAACTAATTAGCAAGTTAATACTAAAGTAATTTCTGAAATATTAGGTCAATCTGTTTGCAAATGAGCAAAACCAATCAAAATATTTAAGCTATGAATGATATATTGTCCAGGTTAATATTCTTGTAAATCATTTATGGTCTATGGTATCATATAAAACATTAAAAAGAGTGAAAAACCTTGTAGGAGGGAAGATAATTTTCTAAATATTTAACAATACAAAAAGATTTTTGCAATATTAAGAGAAAGCTTTGCCTCAAAGCAACAAAAACAGACACACATGTTAAAAGTAAAATAAAATAATCAAAATTTGAAATAATTCCTTGAATATTAATACAATTATGAAGCAATTGTGTCAATGAAGTGGCAGTATGCAATTTGAATTCATAATTAAAAAATGAAACTGTGTGTTGAACATCAGATTGTATTACAATTTCAAATGTATATGTAATGTACAAATGAAGGACCCTTAATATTACAATGAAATAAAGATGAATTTCTCAGGAATAAAAACTCAAACATGACTTGACACCAAATGAACAATAAATGACAGGTTATGTAAGGATTTGTGATAAAAGATTTATGTAAATCACTATTGATATGGAATGTTAAGCAAAATAGAAGAAAGAATCAAGGTTATTGTGAAAGAAAATAATTATTTAAACTAATTAGCAAGTTAAAACTAAAATAATTTCGAAAATATTAGGTCAAACGGGTTATGAATGAGCAAAACCAATCAAAAATTATAAGCTATGAATGAGATTTTGTCCAATGTAATATTTTTGTAAATCTTTTATGGTCCATGGTATCACATAAAATATTAAAAAGGGTGAAAAACCTTATAAAGGGGAAGATAAATTTCTAAATATTTAACAATACAAAAAGACTTTTGCAATATTAAAAGAAATCTTTGCCTCCAATCAATAAAATCACTCATCATGCTTCAAGAAAAGTGAACTAACCCTAATTTGAAATAATTCTTCAAATATTCATAAAATTATGTAGCAGTAGTGTCAATAAAATGGTAGTATGGAATTTGAGTCAATAATTAGAAAATGAAACTTTGTGTTGAACATTATTTGACATTACATTTTGAAATCAATATGTAATCTACATATTAAGAACGCTTAATATTGCAATGAAATAAAGCTGAATTTGTCAGGAATAAAAACTCCAACATGACTTGACAATAAATGAACAGTAAAATAAAAGGTTATGTAAAAGTTTGTGATAAAAGAATTATGTAAATCACTATTGATATGGAATATTAAGCAATATATAAGAAAGAATCAAGATTACTGTGCAACAAAATAAATATCTAAACTAATTAGCAAGTTAAAACTAAAGTAATTTCTGAAATATTAGGTCAATCTGTTTGCAAATGAGCAAAACCAATCAAAATATTTAAGCTATGAATGATATATTGTCCAGGTTAATATTCTTGTAAATCATTTATGGTCTATGGTATCATATAAAACATTAAAAAGAGTGAAAAACCTTGTAGGAGGGAAGATAATTTTCTAAATATTTAACAATACAAAAAGATTTTTGCAATATTAAGAGAAAGCTTTGCCTCAAAGCAACAAAAACAGACACACATGTTAAAAATAAAATAAAATAATCAAAATTTGAAATAATTCCTTGAATATTAATACAATTATGAAGCAATTGTGTCAATGAAGTGGCAGTATGCAATTTGAATTCATAATTAAAAAATGAAACTGTGTGTTGAACATCAGATTGTATTACAATTTCAATTGTATATGTAATGTAGAAATGAAGGACCCTTAATATTACAATGAAATAAAGCTGAATTTCTCAGGAATAAAAACTCAAACATGACTTGACACCAAATGAACAGTAAATGACAGGTTATGTAAGGATTTGTGATAAAAGATTTATGTAAATCACTATTGATATGGAATGTTAAGCAAAATAGAAGAAAGAATCAAGGTTATTGTGAAAGAAAATAATTATTTAAACTAATTAGCAAGTTAAAACTAAAATAATTTCGAAAATATTAGGTCAATCGGGTTATGAATGAGCAAAACCAATCAAATATTATAAGCTATGAATGAGATTTTGTCGAATGTAATATTTTTGTAAATCTTTTATGGTCCATGGCATGACATAAAGTATTAAAAAGGGTGAAAAACCTTATAGAGGGGAAGATAAATTTCTAAATATTTAACAATACAAAAAGACTTTTGCAATATTAAAAGAAATCTTTGCCTCCAATCAATAAAATCACTCATCATGCTTCAAGAAAAGTGAACTAACCCTAATTTGAAATAATTCTTCAAATATTCATAAAATTATGTAGCAGTAGTGTCAATAAAATGGTAGTATGGAATTTGAGTCAATAATTAGAAAATGAAACTTTGTGTTGAACATTATTTGACATTACATTTTGAAATCAATATGTAATCTACATATTAAGAACGCTTAATATTGCAATGAAATAAAGCTGAATTTGTCAGGAATAAAAACTCCAACATGACTTGACAATAAATGAATAGTAAAATAAAAGGTTATGTAAAAGTTTGTGATAAAAGAATTATGTAAATCACTATTGATATGGAATATTAAGCAATATATAAGAAAGAATCAAGATTACTGTGCAACAAAATAAATATCTAAACTAATTAGCAAGTTAATACTAAAGTAATTTCTGAAATATTAGGTCAATCTGTTTGCAAATGAGCAAAACCAATCAAAATATTTAAGCTATGAATGATATATTGTCCAGGTTAATATTCTTGTAAATCATTTATGGTCTATGGTATCATATAAAACATTAAAAAGAGTGAAAAACCTTGTAGGAGGGAAGATAATTTTCTAAATATTTAACAATACAAAAAGATTTTTGCAATATTAAGAGAAAGCTTTGCCTCAAAGCCACAAAAACAGACACACATGTTAAAAGTAAAATAAAATAATCAAAATTTGAAATAATTCCTTGAATATTAATACAATTATGAAGCAATTGTGTCAATGAAGTGGCAGTATGCAATTTGAATTCATAATTAAAAAATGAAACTGTGTGTTGAACATCAGATTGTATTACAATTTCAAATGTATATGTAATGTACAAATGAAGGACCCTTAATATTACAATGAAATAAAGATGAATTTCTCAGGAATAAAAACTCAAACATGACTTGACACCAAATGAACAATAAATGACAGGTTATGTAAGGATTTGTGATAAAAGATTTATGTAAATCACTATTGATATGGAATGTTAAGCAAAATAGAAGAAAGAATCAAGGTTATTGTGAAAGAAAATAATTATTTAAACTAATTAGCAAGTTAAAACTAAAATAATTTCGAAAATATTAGGTCAAACGGGTTATGAATGAGCAAAACCAATCAAAAATTATAAGCTATGAATGAGATTTTGTCCAATGTAATATTTTTGTAAATCTTTTATGGTCCATGGTATCACATAAAATATTAAAAAGGGTGAAAAACCTTATAAAGGGGAAGATAAATTTCTAAATATTTAACAATACAAAAAGACTTTTGCAATATTAAAAGAAATCTTTGCCTCCAATCAATAAAATCACTCATCATGCTTCAAGAAAAGTGAACTAACCCTAATTTGAAATAATTCTTCAAATATTCATAAAATTATGTAGCAGTAGTGTCAATAAAATGGTAGTATGGAGTTTGAGTCAATAATTAGAAAATGAAACTTTGTGTTGAACATTATTTGACATTACATTTTGAAATCAATATGTAATCTACATATTAAGAACGCTTAATATTGCAATGAAATAAAGCTGAATTTGTCAGGAATAAAAACTCCAACATGACTTGACAATAAATGAACAGTAAAATAAAAGGTTATGTAAAAGTTTGTGATAAAAGAATTATGTAAATCACTATTGATATGGAATATTAAGCAATATATAAGAAAGAATCAAGATTACTGTGCAACAAAATAAATATCTAAACTAATTAGCAAGTTAAAACTAAAGTAATTTCTGAAATATTAGGTCAATCTGTTTGCAAATGAGCAAAACCAATCAAAATATTTAAGCTATGAATGATATATTGTCCAGGTTAATATTCTTGTAAATCATTTATGGTCTATGGTATCATATAAAACATTAAAAAGAGTGAAAAACCTTGTAGGAGGGAAGATAATTTTCTAAATATTTAACAATACAAAAAGATTTTTGCAATATTAAGAGAAAGCTTTGCCTCAAAGCAACAAAAACAGACACACATGTTAAAAATAAAATAAAATAATCAAAATTTGAAATAATTCCTTGAATATTAATACAATTATGAAGCAATTGTGTCAATGAAGTGGCAGTATGCAATTTGAATTCATAATTAAAAAATGAAACTGTGTGTTGAACATCAGATTGTATTACAATTTCAATTGTATATGTAATGTAGAAATGAAGGACCCTTAATATTACAATGAAATAAAGCTGAATTTCTCAGGAATAAAAACTCAAACATGACTTGACACCAAATGAACAGTAAATGACAGGTTATGTAAGGATTTGTGATAAAAGATTTATGTAAATCACTATTGATATGGAATGTTAAGCAAAATAGAAGAAAGAATCAAGGTTATTGTGAAAGAAAATAATTATTTAAACTAATTAGCAAGTTAAAACTAAAATAATTTCGAAAATATTAGGTCAATCGGGTTATGAATGAGCAAAACCAATCAAATATTATAAGCTATGAATGAGATTTTGTCGAATGTAATATTTTTGTAAATCTTTTATGGTCCATGGCATGACATAAAGTATTAAAAAGGGTGAAAAACCTTATAGAGGGGAAGATAAATTTCTAAATATTTAACAATACAAAAAGACTTTTGCAATATTAAAAGAAATCTTTGCCTCCAATCAATAAAATCACTCATCATGCTTCAAGAAAAGTGAACTAACCCTAATTTGAAATAATTCTTCAAATATTCATAAAATTATGTAGCAGTAGTGTCAATAAAATGGTAGTATGGAATTTGAGTCAATAATTAGAAAATGAAACTTTGTGTTGAACATTATTTGACATTACATTTTGAAATCAATATGTAATCTACATATTAAGAACGCTTAATATTGCAATGAAATAAAGCTGAATTTGTCAGGAATAAAAACTCCAACATGACTTGACAATAAATGAATAGTAAAATAAAAGGTTATGTAAAAGTTTGCGATAAAAGAATTATGTAAATCACTATTGATATGGAATATTAAGCAATATATAAGAAAGAATCAAGATTACTGTGCAACAAAATAAATATCTAAACTAATTAGCAAGTTAAAACTAAAGTAATTTCTGAAATATTAGGTCAATCTGTTTGCAAATGAGCAAAACCAATCAAAATATTTAAGCTATGAATGATATATTGTCCAGGTTAATATTCTTGTAAATCATTTATGGTCTATGGTATCATATAAAACATTAAAAAGAGTGAAAAACCTTGTAGGAGGGAAGATAATTTTCTAAATATTTAACAATACAAAAAGATTTTTGCAATATTAAGAGAAAGCTTTGCCTCAAAGCAACAAAAACAGACACACATGTTAAAAGTAAAATAAAATAATCAAAATTTGAAATAATTCCTTGAATATTAATACAATTATGAAGCAATTGTGTCAATGAAGTGGCAGTATGCAATTTGAATTCATAATTAAAAAATGAAACTGTGTGTTGAACATCAGATTGTATTACAATTTCAAATGTATATGTAATGTACAAATGAAGGACCCTTAATATTACAATGAAATAAAGCTGAATTTCTCAGGAATAAAAACTCAAACATGACTTGACACCAAATGAACAATAAATGACAGGTTATGTAAGGATTTGTGAGAAAAGATTTATGTAAATCACTATTGATATGGAATGTTAAGCAAAATAGAAGAAAGAATCAAGGTTATTGTGAAAGAAAATAATATTTAAACTAATTAGCAAGTTAAAACTAAAATAATTTCGAAAATATTAGGTCAATCGGGTTATGAATGAGCAAAACCAATCAAAAATTATAAGCTATGAATGAGATTTTGTCCAATGTAATATTTTTGTAAATCTTTTATGGTCCATGGCATGACATAAAGTATTAAAAAGGGTGAAAAACCTTATAGAAGGGAAGATAAATTTCTAAATACTTAACAATACAAAATGACTTTTGCAATATTAAAAGAAATCTTTGCCTCCAATCAATAAAATCACTCATCATGCTTCAAAAAAAGTGAACCAACCCAAATTTGAAATAATTCTTCAAATATTCATAAAATTATGTAGCAGTAGTGTCAATAAAATGGTAGTATGGAATTTGAGTCAATAATTAGAAAATGAAACTTTGTGTTGAACATTATTTGACATTACATTTTGAAATCAATATGTAATCTACATATTAAGAACGCTTAATATTGCAATGAAATAAAGCTGAATTTGTCAGGAATAAAAACTCCAACATGACTTGACAATAAATGAACAGTAAAATAAAAGGTTATGTAAAAGTTTGTGATAAAAGAATTATGTAAATCACTATTGATATGGAATATTAAGCAATATATAAGAAAGAATCAAGATTACTGTGCAACAAAATAAATATCTAAACTAATTAGCAAGTTAAAACTAAAGTAATTTCTGAAATATTAGGTCAATCTGTTTGCAAATGAGCAAAACCAATCAAAATATTTAAGCTATGAATGATATATTGTCCAGGTTAATATTCTTGTAAATCATTTATGGTCTATGGTATCATATAAAACATTAAAAAGAGTGAAAAACCTTGTAGGAGGGAAGATAATTTTCTAAATATTTAACAATACAAAAAGATTTTTGCAATATTAAGAGAAAGCTTTGCCTCAAAGCAACAAAAACAGACACACATGTTAAAAGTAAAATAAAATAATCAAAATTTGAAATAATTCCTTGAATATTAATACAATTATGAAGCAATTGTGTCAATGAAGTGGCAGTATGCAATTTGAATTCATAATTAAAAAATGAAACTGTTTGTTGAACATCAGATTGTATTACAATTTCAAATGTATATGTAATGTACAAATGACGGACCCTTAATATTGCAATGAAATAAAGCTGAATTTCTCAGGAATAAAAACTCAAACATGACTTGACACCAAATGAACAATAAATGACAGGTTATGTAAGGATTTGTGATAAAAGATTTATGTAAATCACTATTGATATGGAATGTTAAGCAAAATAGAACAAAGAATCAAGGTTATTGTGAAAGAAAATAATTATTTAAACTAATTAGCAAGTTAAAACTAAAATAATTTCGAAAATATTAGGTCAAACGGGTTATGAATGAGCAAAACCAATCAAAAATTATAAGCTATGAATGAGATTTTGTCCAATGTAATATTTTTGTAAATCTTTTATGGTCCATGGTATCAAATAAAATATTAAAAAGGGTGAAAAACCTTATAAAGGGGAAGATAAATTTCTAAATATTTAACAATACAAAAAGACTTTTGCAATATTAAAAGAAATCTTTGCCTCCAATCAATAAAATCACTCATCATGCTTCAAGAAAAGTGAACTAACCCTAATTTGAAATAATTCTTCTAATATTCATAAAATTATGTAGCAGTAGTGTCAATAAAATGGTAATATGGAATTTGAGTCAATAATTAGAAAATGAAACTTTGTGTTGAACATTATTTGACATTACATTTTGAAATCAATATGTAATCTACATATTAAGAACGCTTAATATTGCAATGAAATAAAGCTGAATTTGTCAGGAATAAAAACTCCAACATGACTTGACAATAAATGAATAGTAAAATAAAAGGTTATGTAAAAGTTTGTGATAAAAGAATTATGAATATCACTATTGATATGGAATATTAAGCAATATATAAGAAAGAATCAAGATTACTGTGCAACAAAATAAATATCTAAACTAATTAGCAAGTTAAAACTAAAGTAATTTCTGAAATATTAGGTCAATCTGTTTGCAAATGAGCAAAACCAACCAAAATATTTAAGCTATGAATGATATATTGTCCAGGTTAATATTCTTGTAAATCATTTATGGTCTATGGTATCATATAAAACATTAAAAAGAGTGAAAAACCTTGTAGGAGGGAAGATAATTTTCTAAATATTTAACAATACAAAAAGAGTTTTGCAATATTAAGAGAAAGCTTTGCCTCAAAGCAACAAAAACAGACACACATGTTAAAAGTAAAATAAAATAATCAAAATTTGAAATAATTCCTTGAATATTAATACAATTATGAAGCAATTGTGTCAATGAAGTGGCAGTATGCAATTTGAATTCATAATTAAAAAATGAAACTGTTTGTTGAACATCAGATTGTATTACAATTTCAATTGTATATGTAATGTACAAATGAAGGACCCTTAATATTACAATGAAATAAAGCTGAATTTCTCAGGAATAAAAACTCAAACATGACTCGACACCAAATGAACAATAAATGACAGGTTATGTAAGGATTTGTGATAAAAGATTTATGTAAATCACTATTGATATGGAAAGTTAAGCAAAATCGAACAAAGAATCAAGGTTATTGTGAAAGAAAATAATTATTTAAACTAATTAGCAAGTTAAAACTAAAATAATTTCGAAAATATTAGGTCAAAGGGGTTATGAATGAGCAAAACCAATCAAAAATTATAAGCTATGAATGAGATTTTGTCCAATGTAATATTTTTGTAAATCTTTTATGGTCCATGGTATCACATAAAATATTAAAAAGGGTGAAAAACCTTATAAAGGGGAAGATAAATTTCTTAATATTTAACAATACAAAAAGACTTTTGGAATATTAAAAGAAATCTTTGCCTCCAATCAATAAAATCACTCATCATGCTTCAAGAAAAGTGAACTAACCCTAATTTGAAATAATTCTTCAAATATTCATAAAATTATGTAGCAGTAGTGTCAATAAAATGGTAGTATGGAATTTGAGTCAATAATTAGAAAATGAAACTTTGTGTTGAACATTATTTGACATTACATTTTGAAATCAATATGTAATCTACATATTAAGAACGCTTAATATTGCAATGAAATAAAGCTGAATTTGTCAGGAATAAAAACTCCAACATGACTTGACAATAAATGAATAGTAAAATAAAAGGTTATGTAAAAGTTTGTGATAAAAGAATTATGTAAATCACTATTGATATGGAATATTAAGCAATATATAAGAAAGAATCAAGATTACTGTGCAACAAAATAAATATCTAAACTAATTAGCAAGTTAAAACTAAAGTAATTTCTGAAATATTAGGTCAATCTGTTTGCAAATGAGCAAAACCAATCAAAATATTTAAGCTATGAATGATATATTGTCCAGGTTAATATTCTTGTAAATCATTTATGGTCTATGGTATCATATAAAACATTAAAAAGAGTGAAAAACCTTGTAGGAGGGAAGATAATTTTCTAAATATTTAACAATACAAAAAGATTTTTGCAATATTAAGAGAAAGCTTTGCGTCAAAGCAACAAAAACAGACACACATGTTAAAAGTAAAATAAAATAATCAAAATTTGAAATAATTCCTTGAATATTAATACAATTATGAAGCAATTGTGTCAATGAAGTGGCAGTATGCAATTTGAATTCATAATTAAAAAATGAAACTGTGTGTTGAACATCAGATTGTATTACAATTTCAAATGTATATGTAATGTACAAATGAAGGACCCTTAATATTACAATGAAATAAAGCTGAATTTCTCAGGAATAAAAACTCAAACATGACTTGACACCAAATGAACAATAAATGACAGGTTATGTAAGGATTTGTGATGAAAGATTTATGTAAATCACTATTGATATGGAATGTTAAACAAAATAGAACAAAGAATCAAGGTTATTGTGAAAGAAAATAATTATTTAAACTAATTAGCAAGTTAAAACTAAAATAATTTCGAAAATATTAGGTCAAACGGGTTATGAATGAGCAAAACCAATCAAAAATTATAAGCTATGAATGAGATTTTGTCCAATGTAATATTTTTGTAAATCTTTTATGGTCCATGGTATCACATAAAATATTAAAAAGGGTGAAAAACCTTATAAAGGGGAAGATAAATTTCTAAATATTTAACAATACAAAAAGACTTTTGCAATATTAAAAGAAATCTTTGCCTCCAATCAATAAAATCACTCATCATGCTTCAAGAAAAGTGAACTAACCCTAATTTGAAATAATTCTTCTAATATTCATAAAATTATGTAGCAGTAGTGTCAATAAAATGGTAGTATGGAATTTGAGTCAATAATTAGAAAATGAAACTTTGTGTTGAACATTATTTGACATTACATTTTGAAATCAATATGTAATCTACATATTAAGAACGCTTAATATTGCAATGAAATAAAGCTGAATTTGTCAGGAATAAAAACTCCAACATGACTTGACAATAAATGAATAGTAAAATAAAAGGTTATGTAAAAGTTTGTGATAAAAGAATTATGTAAATCACTATTGATATGGAATATTAAGCAATATATAAGAAAGAATCAAGATTACTGTGCAACAAAATAAATATCTAAACTAATTAGCAAGTTAAAACTAAAGTAATTTCTGAAATATTAGGTCAATCTGTTTGCAAATGAGCAAAACCAATCAAAATATTTAAGCTATGAATGATATATTGTCCAGGTTAATATTCTTGTAAATCATTTATGGTCTATGGTATCATATAAAACATTAAAAAGAGTGAAAAACCTTGTAGGAGGGAAGATAATTTTCTAAATATTTAACAATACAAAAAGATTTTTGCAATATTAAGAGAAAGCTTTGCCTCAAAGCAACAAAAACAGACACACATGTTAAAAGTAAAATAAAATAATCAAAATTTGAAATAATTCCTTGAATATTAATACAATTATGAAGCAATTGTGTCAATGAAGTGGCAGTATGCAATTTGAATTCATAATTAAAAAATGAAACTGTTTGTTGAACATCAGATTGTATTACAATTTCAAATGTATATGTAATGTACAAATGACGGACCCTTAATATTGCAATGAAATAAAGCTGAATTTCTCAGGAATAAAAACTCAAACATGACTTGACACCAAATGAACAATAAATGACAGGTTATGTAAGGATTTGTGATAAAAGATTTATGTAAATCACTATTGATATGGAATGTTAAGCAAAATAGAACAAAGAATCAAGGTTATTGTGAAAGAAAATAATTATTTAAACTAATTAGCAAGTTAAAACTAAAATAATTTCGAAAATATTAGGTCAAACGGGTTATGAATGAGCAAAACCAATCAAAAATTATAAGCTATGAATGAGATTTTGTCCAATGTAATATTTTTGTAAATCTTTTATGGTCCATGGTATCACATAAAATATTAAAAAGGGTGAAAAACCTTATAAAGGGGAAGATAAATTTCTAAATATTTAACAATACAAAAAGACTTTTGCAATATTAAAAGAAATCTTTGCCTCCAATCAATAAAATCACTCATCATGCTTCAAGAAAAGTGAACTAACCCTAATTTGAAATAATTCTTCTAATATTCATAAAATTATGTAGCAGTAGTGTCAATAAAATGGTAGTATGGAATTTGAGTCAATAATTAGAAAATGAAACTTTGTGTTGAACATTATTTGACATTACATTTTGAAATCAATATGTAATCTACATATTAAGAACGCTTAATATTGCAATGAAATAAAGCTGAATTTGTCAGGAATAAAAACTCCAACATGACTTGACAATAAATGAATAGTAAAATAAAAGGTTATGTAAAAGTTTGTGATAAAAGAATTATGTAAATCACTATTGATATGGAATATTAAGCAATATATAAGAAAGAATCAAGATTACTGTGCAACAAAATAAATATCTAAACTAATTAGCAAGTTAAAACTAAAGTAATTTCTGAAATATTAGGTCAATCTGTTTGCAAATGAGCAAAACCAATCAAAATATTTAAGCTATGAATGATATATTGTCCAGGTTAATATTCTTGTAAATCATTTATGGTCTATGGTATCATATAAAACATTAAAAAGAGTGAAAAACCTTGTAGGAGGGAAGATAATTTTCTAAATATTTAACAATACAAAAAGATTTTTGCAATATTAAGAGAAAGCTTTGCGTCAAAGCAACAAAAACAGACACACATGTTAAAAGTAAAATAAAATAATCAAAATTTGAAATAATTCCTTGAATATTAATACAATTATGAAGCAATTGTGTCAATGAAGTGGCAGTATGCAATTTGAATTCATAATTAAAAAATGAAACTGTTTGTTGAACATCAGATTGTATTACAATTTCAATTGTATATGTAATGTACAAATGAAGGACCCTTAATATTACAATGAAATAAAGCTGAATTTCTCAGGAATAAAAACTCAAACATGACTCGACACCAAATGAACAATAAATGACAGGTTATGTAAGGATTTGTGATAAAAGATTTATGTAAATCACTATTGATATGGAATGTTAAGCAAAATCGAACAAAGAATCAAGGTTATTGTGAAAGAAAATAATTATTTAAACTAATTAGCAAGTTAAAACTAAAATAATTTCGAAAATATTAGGTCAAAGGGGTTATGAATGAGCAAAACCAATCAAAAATTATAAGCTATGAATGAGATTTTGTCCAATGTAATATTTTTGTAAATCTTTTATGGTCCATGGCATGACATAAAGTATTAAAAAGGGTGAAAAACCTTATAGAGGGGAAGATAAATTTCTAAATATTTAACAATACAAAAAGACTTTTGCAATATTAAAAGAAATCTTTGCCTCCAATCAATAAAATCACTCATCATGCTTCCAGAAAAGTGAACTAACCATAATTTGAAATAATTCTTCAAATATTCATAAAATTATGTAGCAGTAGTGTCAATAAAATGGTAGTATGGAATTTGAGTCAATAATTAGAAAATGAAACTTTGTGTTGAACATTATTTGACATTACATTTTGAAATCAATATGTAATCTACATATTAAGAACGCTTAATATTGCAATGAAATAAAGCTGAATTTGTCAGGAATAAAAACTCCAACATGACTTGACAATAAATGAACAGTAAAATAAAAGGTTATGTAAAAGTTTGTGATAAAAGAATTATGTAAATCACTATTGATATGGAATATTAAGCAATATATAAGAAAGAATCAAGATTACTGTGCAACAAAATAAATATCTAAACTAATTAGCAAGTTAAAACTAAAGTAATTTCTGAAATATTAGGTCAATCTGTTTGCAAATGAGCAAAACCAATCAAAATATTTAAGCTATGAATGATATATTGTCCAGGTTAATATTCTTGTAAATCATTTATGGTCTATGGTATCATATAAAACATTAAAAAGAGTGAAAAACCTTGTAGGAGGGAAGATAATTTTCTAAATATTTAACAATACAAAAAGATTTTTGCAATATTAAGAGAAAGCTTTGCCTCAAATCAACAAAAACAGACACACATGTTAAAAGTAAAATAAAATAATCAAAATTTGAAATAATTCCTTGAATATTAATACAATTATGAAGCAATTGTGTCAATGAAGTGGCAGTATGCAATTTGAATTCATAATTAAAAAATGAAACTGTTTGTTGAACATCAGATTGTATTACAATTTCAATTGTATATGTAATGTACAAATGACGGACCCTTAATATTACAATGAAATAAAGCTGAATTTCTCAGGAATAAAAACTCAAACATGACTCGACACCAAATGAACAATAAATGACAGGTTATGTAAGGATTTGTGATAAAAGATTTATGTAAATCACTATTGATATGGAATGTTAAGCAAAATAGAACAAAGAATCAAGGTTATTGTGAAAGAAAATAATTATTTAAACTAATTAGCAAGTTAAAACTAAAATAATTTCGAAAATATTAGGTCAAACGGGTTATGAATGAGCAAAACCAATCAAAAATTATAAGCTATGAATGAGATTTTGTCCAATGTAATATTTTTGTAAATCTTTTATGGTCCATGGAATCACATAAAATATTAAAAAGGGTGAAAAACCTTATAAAGGGGAAGATAAATTTCTTAATATTTAACAATACAAAAAGACTTTTGCAATATTAAAAGAAATCTTTGCCTCCAATCAATAAAATCACTCATCATGCTTCAAGAAAAGTGAACTAACCCTAATTTGAAATAATTCTTCAAATATTCATAAAATTATGTAGCAGTAGTGTCAATAAAATGGTAGTATGGAATTTGAGTCAATAATTAGAAAATGAAACTTTGTGTTGAACATTATTTGACATTACATTTTGAAATCAATATGTAATCTACATATTAAGAACGCTTAATATTGCAATGAAATAAAGCTGAATTTGTCAGGAATAAAAACTCCAAAATGACTTGACAATAAATGAACTGTAAAATAAAAGGTTATGTAAAAGTTTGTGATAAAAGAATTATGTAAATCACTATTGATATGGAATATTAAGCAATATATAAGAAAGAATCAAGATTACTGTGCAACAAAATAAATATCTAAACTAATTAGCAAGTTAAAACTAAAGTAATTTCTGAAATATTAGGTCAATCTGTTTGCAAATGAGCAAAACCAATCAAAATATTTAAGCTATGAATGATATATTGTCCAGGTTAATATTCTTGTAAATCATTTATGGTCTATGGTATCATATAAAACATTAAAAAGAGTGAAAAACCTTGTAGGAGGGAAGATAATTTTCTAAATATTTAACAATACAAAAAGATTTTTGCAATATTAAGAGAAAGCTTTGCCTCAAAGCAACAAAAACAGACACACATGTTAAAAGTAAAATAAAATAATCAAAATTTGAAATAATTCCTTGAATATTAATACAATTATGAAGCAATTGTGTCAATGAAGTGGCAGTATGCAATTTGAATTCATAATTAAAAAATGAAACTGTTTGTTGAACATCAGATTGTATTACAATTTCAAATGTATATGTAATGTACAAATGACGGACCCTTAATATTGCAATGAAATAAAGCTGAATTTCTCAGGAATAAAAACTCAAACATGACTTGACACCAAATGAACAATAAATGACAGGTTATGTAAGGATTTGTGATAAAAGATTTATGTAAATCACTATTGATATGGAATGTTAAGCAAAATAGAACAAAGAATCAAGGTTATTGTGAAAGAAAATAATTATTTAAACTAATTAGCAAGTTAAAACTAAAATAATTTCGAAAATATTAGGTCAAACGGGTTATGAATGAGCAAAACCAATCAAAAATTATAAGCTATGAATGAGATTTTGTCCAATGTAATATTTTTGTAAATCTTTTATGGTCCATGGTATCACATAAAATATTAAAAAGGGTGAAAAACCTTATAAAGGGGAAGATAAATTTCTAAATATTTAACAATACAAAAAGACTTTTGCAATATTAAAAGAAATCTTTGCCTCCAATCAATAAAATCACTCATCATGCTTCAAGAAAAGTGAACTAACCCTAATTTGAAATAATTCTTCTAATATTCATAAAATTATGTAGCAGTAGTGTCAATAAAATGGTAGTATGGAATTTGAGTCAATAATTAGAAAATGAAACTTTGTGTTGAACATTATTTGACATTACATTTTGAAATCAATATGTAATCTACATATTAAGAACGCTTAATATTGCAATGAAATAAAGCTGAATTTGTCAGGAATAAAAACTCCAACATGACTTGACAATAAATGAATAGTAAAATAAAAGGTTATGTAAAAGTTTGTGATAAAAGAATTATGTAAATCACTATTGATATGGAATATTAAGCAATATATAAGAAAGAATCAAGATTACTGTGCAACAAAATAAATATCTAAACTAATTAGCAAGTTAAAACTAAAGTAATTTCTGAAATATTAGGTCAATCTGTTTGCAAATGAGCAAAACCAATCAAAATATTTAAGCTATGAATGATATATTGTCCAGGTTAATATTCTTGTAAATCATTTATGGTCTATGGTATCATATAAAACATTAAAAAGAGTGAAAAACCTTGTAGGAGGGAAGATAATTTTCTAAATATTTAACAATACAAAAAGATTTTTGCAATATTAAGAGAAAGCTTTGCGTCAAAGCAACAAAAACAGACACACATGTTAAAAGTAAAATAAAATAATCAAAATTTGAAATAATTCCTTGAATATTAATACAATTATGAAGCAATTGTGTCAATGAAGTGGCAGTATGCAATTTGAATTCATAATTAAAAAATGAAACTGTTTGTTGAACATCAGATTGTATTACAATTTCAATTGTATATGTAATGTACAAATGAAGGACCCTTAATATTACAATGAAATAAAGCTGAATTTCTCAGGAATAAAAACTCAAACATGACTCGACACCAAATGAACAATAAATGACAGGTTATGTAAGGATTTGTGATAAAAGATTTATGTAAATCACTATTGATATGGAATGTTAAGCAAAATCGAACAAAGAATCAAGGTTATTGTGAAAGAAAATAATTATTTAAACTAATTAGCAAGTTAAAACTAAAATAATTTCGAAAATATTAGGTCAAAGGGGTTATGAATGAGCAAAACCAATCAAAAATTATAAGCTATGAATGAGATTTTGTCCAATGTAATATTTTTGTAAATCTTTTATGGTCCATGGCATGACATAAAGTATTAAAAAGGGTGAAAAACCTTATAGAGGGGAAGATAAATTTCTAAATATTTAACAATACAAAAAGACTTTTGCAATATTAAAAGAAATCTTTGCCTCCAATCAATAAAATCACTCATCATGCTTCCAGAAAAGTGAACTAACCATAATTTGAAATAATTCTTCAAATATTCATAAAATTATGTAGCAGTAGTGTCAATAAAATGGTAGTATGGAATTTGAGTCAATAATTAGAAAATGAAACTTTGTGTTGAACATTATTTGACATTACATTTTGAAATCAATATGTAATCTACATATTAAGAACGCTTAATATTGCAATGAAATAAAGCTGAATTTGTCAGGAATAAAAACTCCAACATGACTTGACAATAAATGAACAGTAAAATAAAAGGTTATGTAAAAGTTTGTGATAAAAGAATTATGTAAATCACTATTGATATGGAATATTAAGCAATATATAAGAAAGAATCAAGATTACTGTGCAACAAAATAAATATCTAAACTAATTAGCAAGTTAAAACTAAAGTAATTTCTGAAATATTAGGTCAATCTGTTTGCAAATGAGCAAAACCAATCAAAATATTTAAGCTATGAATGATATATTGTCCAGGTTAATATTCTTGTAAATCATTTATGGTCTATGGTATCATATAAAACATTAAAAAGAGTGAAAAACCTTGTAGGAGGGAAGATAATTTTCTAAATATTTAACAATACAAAAAGATTTTTGCAATATTAAGAGAAAGCTTTGCCTCAAATCAACAAAAACAGACACACATGTTAAAAGTAAAATAAAATAATCAAAATTTGAAATAATTCCTTGAATATTAATACAATTATGAAGCAATTGTGTCAATGAAGTGGCAGTATGCAATTTGAATTCATAATTAAAAAATGAAACTGTTTGTTGAACATCAGATTGTATTACAATTTCAATTGTATATGTAATGTACAAATGACGGACCCTTAATATTACAATGAAATAAAGCTGAATTTCTCAGGAATAAAAACTCAAACATGACTCGACACCAAATGAACAATAAATGACAGGTTATGTAAGGATTTGTGATAAAAGATTTATGTAAATCACTATTGATATGGAATGTTAAGCAAAATAGAACAAAGAATCAAGGTTATTGTGAAAGAAAATAATTATTTAAACTAATTAGCAAGTTAAAACTAAAATAATTTCGAAAATATTAGGTCAAACGTGTTATGAATGAGCAAAACCAATCAAAAATTATAAGCTATGAATGAGATTTTGTCCAATGTAATATTTTTGTAAATCTTTTATGGTCCATGGAATCACATAAAATATTAAAAAGGGTGAAAAACCTTATAAAGGGGAAGATAAATTTCTTAATATTTAACAATACAAAAAGACTTTTGCAATATTAAAAGAAATCTTTGCCTCCAATCAATAAAATCACTCATCATGCTTCAAGAAAAGTGAACTAACCCTAATTTGAAATAATTCTTCAAATATTCATAAAATTATGTAGCAGTAGTGTCAATAAAATGGTAGTATGGAATTTGAGTCAATAATTAGAAAATGAAACTTTGTGTTGAACATTATTTGACATTACATTTTGAAATCAATATGTAATCTACATATTAAGAACGCTTAATATTGCAATGAAATAAAGCTGAATTTGTCAGGAATAAAAACTCCAAAATGACTTGACAATAAATGAACTGTAAAATAAAAGGTTATGTAAAAGTTTGTGATAAAAGAATTATGTAAATCACTATTGATATGGAATATTAAGCAATATATAAGAAAGAATCAAGATTACTGTGCAACAAAATAAATATCTAAACTAATTAGCAAGTTAAAACTAAAGTAATTTCTGAAATATTAGGTCAATCTGTTTGCAAATGAGCAAAATCAATCAAAATATTTAAGCTATGAATGATATATTGTCCAGGTTAATATTCTTGTAAATCATTTATGGTCTATGGTATCATATAAAACATTAAAAAGAGGGAAAAACCTTGTAGGAGGGAAGATAATTTTCTAAATATTTAACAATACAAAAAGATTTTTGCAATATTAAGAGAAAGCTTTGCCTCAAAGCAACAAAAACAGACACACATGTTAAAAGTAAAATAAAATAATCAAAATTTGAAATAATTCCTTGAATATTAATACAATTATGAAGCAATTGTGTCAATGAAGTGGCAGTATGCAATTTGAATTCATAATTAAAAAATGAAACTGTTTGTTGAACATCAGATTGTATTACAATTTCAAATGTATATGTAATGTACAAATGACGGACCCTTAATATTGCAATGAAATAAAGCTGAATTTCTCAGGAATAAAAATTCAAACATGACTTGACACCAAATGAACAATAAATGACAGGTTATGTAAGGATTTGTGATAAAAGATTTATGTAAATCACTATTGATATGGAATGTTAAGCAAAATAGAAGAAAGAATCAACGTTATTGTGAAAGAAAATAATTATTTAAACTAATTAGCAAGTTAAAACTAAAATAATTTCGAAAATATTAGGTCAATCGGGTTATGAATGAGCAAAACCAATCAAAAATTATAAGCTATGAATGAGATTTTGTCCAATGTAATATTTTTGTAAATCTTTTATGGTCCATGGCATGACATAAAGTATTAAAAAGGGTGAAAAACCTTATAGAGGGGAAGATAAATTTCTAAATATTTAACAATACAAAAAGACTTTTGCAATATTAAAAGAAATCTTTGCCTCCAATCAATAAAATCACTCATCATGCTTCAAGAAAAGTGAACTAACCATAATTTGAAATAATTCTTCAAATATTCATAAAATTATGTAGCAGTAGTGTCAATAAAATGGTAGTATGGAATTTGAGTCAATAATTAGAAAATGAAACTTTGTGTTGAACATTATTTGACATTACATTTTGAAATCAATATGTAATCTACATATTAAGAACGCTTAATATTGCAATGAAATAAAGCTGAATTTGTCAGGAATAAAAACTCCAACATGACTTGACAATAAATGAACAGTAAAATAAAAGGTTATGTAAAAGTTTGTGATAAAAGAATTATGTAAATCACTATTGATATGGAATATTAAGCAATATATAAGAAAGAATCAAGATTACTGTGCAACAAAATAAATATCTAAACTAATTAGCAAGTTAAAACTAAAGTAATTTCTGAAATATTAGGTCAATCTGTTTGCAAATGAGCAAAACCAATCAAAATATTTAAGCTATGAATGATATATTGTCCAGGTTAATATTCTTGTAAATCATTTATGGTCTATGGTATCATATAAAACATTAAAAAGAGTGAAAAACCTTGTAGGAGGGAAGATAATTTTCTAAATATTTAACAATACAAAAAGATTTTTGCAATATTAAGAGAAAGCTTTGCCTCAAATCAACAAAAACAGACACACATGTTAAAAGTAAAATAAAATAATCAAAATTTGAAATAATTCCTTGAATATTAATACAATTATGAAGCAATTGTGTCAATGAAGTGGCAGTATGCAATTTGAATTCATAATTAAAAAATGAAACTGTTTGTTGAACATCAGATTGTATTACAATTTCAATTGTATATGTAATGTACAAATGACGGACCCTTAATATTACAATGAAATAAAGCTGAATTTCTCAGGAATAAAAACTCAAACATGACTCGACACCAAATGAACAATAAATGACAGGTTATGTAAGGATTTGTGATAAAAGATTTATGTAAATCACTATTGATATGGAATGTTAAGCAAAATAGAACAAAGAATCAAGGTTATTGTGAAAGAAAATAATTATTTAAACTAATTAGCAAGTTAAAACTAAAATAATTTCGAAAATATTAGGTCAAACGTGTTATGAATGAGCAAAACCAATCAAAAATTATAAGCTATGAATGAGATTTTGTCCAATGTAATATTTTTGTAAATCTTTTATGGTCCATGGAATCACATAAAATATTAAAAAGGGTGAAAAACCTTATAAAGGGGAAGATAAATTTCTTAATATTTAACAATACAAAAAGACTTTTGCAATATTAAAAGAAATCTTTGCCTCCAATCAATAAAATCACTCATCATGCTTCAAGAAAAGTGAACTAACCCTAATTTGAAATAATTCTTCAAATATTCATAAAATTATGTAGCAGTAGTGTCAATAAAATGGTAGTATGGAATTTGAGTCAATAATTAGAAAATGAAACTTTGTGTTGAACATTATTTGACATTACATTTTGAAATCAATATGTAATCTACATATTAAGAACGCTTAATATTGCAATGAAATAAAGCTGAATTTGTCAGGAATAAAAACTCCAAAATGACTTGACAATAAATGAACTGTAAAATAAAAGGTTATGTAAAAGTTTGTGATAAAAGAATTATGTAAATCACTATTGATATGGAATATTAAGCAATATATAAGAAAGAATCAAGATTACTGTGCAACAAAATAAATATCTAAACTAATTAGCAAGTTAAAACTAAAGTAATTTCTGAAATATTAGGTCAATCTGTTTGCAAATGAGCAAAATCAATCAAAATATTTAAGCTATGAATGATATATTGTCCAGGTTAATATTCTTGTAAATCATTTATGGTCTATGGTATCATATAAAACATTAAAAAGAGGGAAAAACCTTGTAGGAGGGAAGATAATTTTCTAAATATTTAACAATACAAAAAGATTTTTGCAATATTAAGAGAAAGCTTTGCCTCAAAGCAACAAAAACAGACACACATGTTAAAAGTAAAATAAAATAATCAAAATTTGAAATAATTCCTTGAATATTAATACAATTATGAAGCAATTGTGTCAATGAAGTGGCAGTATGCAATTTGAATTCATAATTAAAAAATGAAACTGTTTGTTGAACATCAGATTGTATTACAATTTCAAATGTATATGTAATGTACAAATGACGGACCCTTAATATTGCAATGAAATAAAGCTGAATTTCTCAGGAATAAAAACTCAAACATGACTTGACACCAAATGAACAATAAATGACAGGTTATGTAAGGATTTGTGATAAAAGATTTATGTAAATCACTATTGATATGGAATGTTAAGCAAAATAGAAGAAAGAATCAACGTTATTGTGAAAGAAAATAATTATTTAAACTAATTAGCAAGTTAAAACTAAAATAATTTCGAAAATATTAGGTCAATCGGGTTATGAATGAGCAAAACCAATCAAAAATTATAAGCTATGAATGAGATTTTGTCCAATGTAATATTTTTGTAAATCTTTTATGGTCCATGGCATGACATAAAGTATTAAAAAGGGTGAAAAACCTTATAGAGGGGAAGATAAATTTCTAAATATTTAACAATACAAAAAGACTTTTGCAATATTAAAAGAAATCTTTGCCTCCAATCAATAAAATCACTCATCATGCTTCAAGAAAAGTGAACTAACCATAATTTGAAATAATTCTTCAAATATTCATAAAATTATGTAGCAGTAGTGTCAATAAAATGGTAGTATGGAATTTGAGTCAATAATTAGAAAATGAAACTTTGTGTTGAACATTATTTGACATTACATTTTGAAATCAATATGTAATCTACATATTAAGAACGCTTAATATTGCAATGAAATAAAGCTGAATTTGTCAGGAATAAAAACTCCAACATGACTTGACAATAAATGAACAGTAAAATAAAAGGTTATGTAAAAGTTTGTGATAAAAGAATTATGTAAATCACTATTGATATGGAATATTAAGCAATATATAAGAAAGAATCAAGATTACTGTGCAACAAAATAAATATCTAAACTAATTAGCAAGTTAAAACTAAAGTAATTTCTGAAATATTAGGTCAATCTGTTTGCAAATGAGCAAAACCAATCAAAATATTTAAGCTATGAATGATATATTGTCCAGGTTAATATTCTTGTAAATCATTTATGGTCTATGGTATCATATAAAACATTAAAAAGAGTGAAAAACCTTGTAGGAGGGAAGATAATTTTCTAAATATTTAACAATACAAAAAGATTTTTGCAATATTAAGAGAAAGCTTTGCCTCAAAGCAACAAAAACAGACACACATGTTAAAAGTAAAATAAAATAATCAAAATTTGAAATAATTCCTTGAATATTAATACAATTATGAAGCAATTGTGT
The DNA here is from genome assembly GCF_947563725.1 of Argiope bruennichi. Taxonomy (NCBI): domain Eukaryota; kingdom Metazoa; phylum Arthropoda; class Arachnida; order Araneae; family Araneidae; genus Argiope; species Argiope bruennichi. The sequence goes on along the minus strand of NC_079162.1, from coordinate 42,208,887 downwards.
CAATGAAGTGGCAGTATGCAATTTGAATTCATAATTAAAAAATGAAACTGTTTGTTGAACATCAGATTGTATTACAATTTCAAATCTATATGTAATGTACAAATGAAGGACCCTTAATATTACAATGAAATAAAGCTGAATTTCTCAGGAATAAAAACTCAAACATGACTCGACACCAAATGAACAATAAATGACAGGTTATGTAAGGATTTGTGATAAAAGATTTATGTAAATCACTATTGATATGGAATGTTAAGCAAAATAGAACAAAGAATCAAGGTTATTGTGAAAGAAAATAATTATTTAAACTAATTAGCAAGTTAAAACTAAAATAATTTCGAAAATATTAGGTCAAACGGGTTATGAATGAGCAAAACCAATCAAAAATTATAAGCTATGAATGAGATTTTGTCCAATGTAATATTTTTGTAAATCTTTTATGGTCCATGGTATCACATAAAATATTAAAAAGGGTGAAAAACCTTATAAAGGGGAAGATAAATTTCTTAATATTTAACAATACAAAAAGACTTTTGGAATATTAAAGGAAATCTTTGCCTCCAATCAATAAAATCACTCATCATGCTTCAAGAAAAGTGAACTAACCCTAATTTGAAATAATTCTTCAAATATTCATAAAATTATGTAGCAGTAGTGTCAATAAAATAGTAGTATGGAATTTGAGTCAATAATTAGAAAATGAAACTTTGTGTTGAACATTATTTGACATTACATTTTGAAATCAATATGTAATCTACATATTAAGAACGCTTAATATTGCAATGAAATAAAGCTGAATTTGTCAGGAATAAAAACTCCAACATGACTTGGCAATAAATGAACAGTAAAATAAAAGGTTATGTAAAAGTTTGTGATAAAAGAATTATGTAAATCACTATTGATATGGAATATTAAGCAATATATAAGAAAGAATCAAGATTACTGTGCAACAAAATAAATATCTAAACTAATTAGCAAGTTAAAACTAAAGTAATTTCTGAAATATTAGGTCAATCTGTTTGCAAATGAGCAAAACCAATCAAAATATTTAAGCTATGAATGATATATTGTCCAGGTTAATATTCTTGTAAATCATTTATGGTCTATGGTATCATATAAAACATTAAAAAGAGTGAAAAACCTTGTAGGAGGGAAGATAATTTTCTGAATATTTAACAATACAAAAAGATTTTTGCAATATTACGAGAAAGCTTTGCCTCAAAGCAACAAAAACAGACACACATGTTAAAAGTAAAATAAAATAATCAAAATTTGAAATAATTCCTTGAATATTAATACAATTATGAAGCAATTGTGTCAATGAAGTGGCAGTATGCAATTTGAATTCATAATTAAAAAATGAAACTGTGTGTTGAACATCAGATTGTATTACAATTTCAAATGTATATGTAATGTACAAATGAAGGACCCTTAATATTACAATGAAATAAAGCTGAATTTCTCAGGAATAAAAACTCAAACATGACTTGACACCAAATGAACAATAAATGACAGGTTATGTAAGGATTTGTGATAAAAGATTTATGTAAATCACTATTGATATGGAATGTTAAGCAAAATAGAAGAAAGAATCAAGGTTATTGTGAAAGAAAATAATTATTTAAACTAATTAGCAAGTTAAAACTAAAATAATTTCGAAAATATTAGGTCAAACGGGTTATGAATGAGCAAAACCAATAAAAAATTATAAGCTATGAATGAGATTTTGTCCAATGTAATATTTTTGTAAATCTTTTATGGTCCATGGTATCACATAAAATATTAAAAAGGGTGAAAAACCTTATAAAGGGGAAGATAAATTTCTAAATATTTAACAATACAAAAAGACTTTTGCAATATTAAAAGAAATCTTTGACTCCAATCAATAAAATCACTCATCATGCTTCAAGAAAAGTGAACTAACCTTAATTTGAAATAATTCTTCAAATATTCATAAAATTATGTAGCAGTAGTGTCAATAAAATGGTAGTATGGAATTTGAGTCAATAATTAGAAAATGAAACTTTGTGTTGAACATTATTTGACATTACATTTTGAAATCAATATGTAATCTACATATTAAGAACGCTTAATATTGCAATGAAATAAAGCTGAATTTGTCAGGAATAAAAACTCCAACATGACTTGACAATAAATGAACAGTAAAATAAAAGGTTATGTAAAAGTTTGTGATAAAAGAATTATGTAAATCACTATTGATATGGAATATTAAGCAATATATAAGAAAGAATCAAGATTACTGTGCAACAAAATAAATATCTAAACTAATTAGCAAGTTAAAACTAAAGTAATTTCTGAAATATTAGGTCAATCTGTTTGCAAATGAGCAAAACCAATCAAAATATTTAAGCTATGAATGATATATTGTCCAGGTTAATATTCTTGTAAATCATTTATGGTCTATGGTATCATATAAAACATTAAAAAGAGTGAAAAACCTTGTAGGAGGGAAGATAATTTTCTAAATATTTAACAATACAAAAAGATTTTTGCAATATTAAGAGAAAGCTTTGCCTCAAAGCAACAAAACAGACACACATGTTAAAAGTAAAATAAAATAATCAAAATTTGAAATAATTCCTTGAATATTAATACAATTATGAAGCAATTGTGTCAATGAAGTGGCAGTATGCAATTTGAATTCATAATTAAAAAATGAAACTGTGTGTTGAACATCAGATTGTATTACAATTTCAAATCTATATGTAATGTACAAATGAAGGACCCTTAATATTACAATGAAATAAAGCTGAATTTCTCAGGAATAAAAACTCAAACATGACTCGACACCAAATGAACAATAAATGACAGGTTATGTAAGGATTTGTGATAAAAGATTTATGTAAATCACTATTGATATGGAATGTTAAGCAAAATAGAAGAAAGAATCAAGGTTATTGTGAAAGAAAATAATTATTTAAACTAATTAGCAAGTTAAAACTAAAATAATTTCGAAAATATTAGGTCAAACGGGTTATGAATGAGCAAAACCAATCAAAAATTATAAGCTATGAATGAGATTTTGTCCAATGTAATATTTTTGTAAATCTTTTATGGTCCATGGTATCACATAAAATATTAAAAAGGGTGAAAAACCTTATAAAGGGGAAGATAAATTTCTAAATATTTAACAATACAAAAAGACTTTTGCAATATTAAAAGAAATCTTTGCCTCCAATCAATAAAATCACTCATCATGCTTCAAGAAAAGTGAACTAACCCTAATTTGAAATAATTTTTCAAATATTCATAAAATTATGTAGCAGTAGTGTCAATAAAATGGTAGTATGGAGTTTGAGTCAATAATTAGAAAATGAAACTTTGTGTTGAACATTATTTGACATTACATTTTGAAATCAATATGTAATCTACATATTAAGAACGCTTAATATTGCAATGAAATAAAGCTGAATTTGTCAGGAATAAAAACTCCAACATGACTTGACAATAAATGAACAGTAAAATAAAAGGTTATGTAAAAGTTTGTGATAAAAGAATTATGTAAATCACTATTGATATGGAATATTAAGCAATATATAAGAAAGAATCAAGATTACTGTGCAACAAAATAAATATCTAAACTAATTAGCAAGTTAAAACTAAAGTAATTTCTGAAATATTAGGTCAATCTGTTTGCAAATGAGCAAAACCAATCAAAATATTTAAGCTATGAATGATATATTGTCCAGGTTAATATTCTTGTAAATCATTTATGGTCTATGGTATCATATAAAACATTAAAAAGAGTGAAAAACCTTGTAGGAGGGAAGATAATTTTCTAAATATTTAACAATACAAAAAGATTTTTGCAATATTACGAGAAAGCTTTGCCTCAAAGCAACAAAAACAGACACACATGTTAAAAGTAAAATAAAATAATCAAAATTTGAAATAATTCCTTGAATATTAATACAATTATGAAGCAATTGTGTCAATGAAGTGGCAGTATGCACTTTGAATTCATAATTAAAAAATGAAACTGTGTGTTGAACATCAGATTGTATTACAATTTCAATTGTATATGTAATGTACAAATGAAGGACCCTTAATATTACAATGAAATAAAGCTGAATTTCTCAGGAATAAAAACTCAAACATGACTTGACACCAAATGAACAGTAAATGACAGGTTATGTAAGGATTTGTGATAAAAGATTTATGTAAATCACTATTGATATGGAATGTTAAGCAAAATAGAAGAAAGAATCAAGGTTATTGTGAAAGAAAATAATTATTTAAACTAATTAGCAAGTTAAAACTAAAATAATTTCGAAAATATTAGGTCAATCGGGTTATGAATGAGCAAAACCAATCAAATATTATAAGCTATGAATGAGATTTTGTCCAATGTAATATTTTTGTAAATCTTTTATGGTCCATGGCATGACATAAAGTATTAAAAAGGGTGAAAAACCTTATAGAGGGGAAGATAAATTTCTAAATATTTAACAATACAAAAAGACTTTTGCAATATTAAAAGAAATCTTTGCCTCCAATCAATAAAATCACTCATCATGCTTCAAGAAAAGTGAACTAACCCTAATTTGAAATAATTCTTCAAATATTCATAAAATTATGTAGCAGTAGTGTCAATAAAATGGTAGTATGGAATTTGAGTCAATAATTAGAAAATGAAACTTTGTGTTGAACATTATTTGACATTACATTTTGAAATCAATATGTAATCTACATATTAAGAACGCTTAATATTGCAATGAAATAAAGCTGAATTTGTCAGGAATAAAAACTCCAACATGACTTGACAATAAATGAATAGTAAAATAAAAGGTTATGTAAAAGTTTGTGATAAAAGAATTATGTAAATCACTATTGATATGGAATATTAAGCAATATATAAGAAAGAATCAAGATTACTGTGCAACAAAATAAATATCTAAACTAATTAGCAAGTTAAAACTAAAGTAATTTCTGAAATATTAGGTCAATCTGTTTGCAAATGAGCAAAACCAATCAAAATATTTAAGCTATGAATGATATATTGTCCAGGTTAATATTCTTGTAAATCATTTATGGTCTATGGTATCATATAAAACATTAAAAAGAGTGAAAAACCTTGTAGGAGGGAAGATAATTTTCTAAATATTTAACAATACAAAAAGATTTTTGCAATATTAAGAGAAAGCTTTGCCTCAAAGCAACAAAAACAGACACACATGTTAAAAGTAAAATAAAATAATAGAAATTTGAAATAATTCCTTGAATATTAATACAATTATGAAGCAATTGTGTCAATGAAGTGGCAGTATGCAATTTGAATTCATAATTAAAAAATGAAACTGTGTGTTGAACATCAGATTGTATTACAATTTCAAATCTATATGTAATGTACAAATGAAGGACCCTTAATATTACAATGAAATAAAGCTGAATTTCTCAGGAATAAAAACTCAAACATGACTTGACACCAAATGAACAATAAATGACAGGTTATGTAAGGATTTGTGATAAAAGATTTATGTAAATCACTATTGATATGGAATGTTAAGCAAAATAGAAGAAAGAATCAAGGTTATTGTGAAAGAAAATAATATTTAAACTAATTAGCAAGTTAAAACTAAAATAATTTCGAAAATATTAGGTCAATCGGGTTATGAATGAGCAAAACCAATCAAAAATTATAAGCTATGAATGAGATTTTGTCCAATGTAATATTTTTGTAAATCTTTTATGGTCCATGGCATGACATAAAGTATTAAAAAGGGTGAAAAACCTTATAGAAGGGAAGATAAATTTCTAAATACTTAACAATACAAAAAGACTTTTGCAATATTAAAAGAAATCTTTGCCTCCAATCAATAAAATCACTCATCATGCTTCAAGAAATGTGAACCAACCCAAATTTGAAATAATTCTTCAAATATTCATAAAATTATGTAGCAGTAGTGTCAATAAAATGGTAGTATGGAATTTGAGTCAATAATTAGAAAATGAAACTTTGTGTTGAACATTATTTGACATTACATTTTGAAATCAATATGTAATCTACATATTAAGAACGCTTAATATTGCAATGAAATAAAGCTGAATTTGTCAGGAATAAAAACTCCAACATGACTTGACAATAAATGAACAGTAAAATAAAAGGTTATGTAAAAGTTTGTGATAAAAGAATTATGTAAATCACTATTGATATGGAATATTAAGCAATATATAAGAAAGAATCAAGATTACTGTGCAACAAAATAAATATCTAAACTAATTAGCAAGTTAAAACTAAAGTAATTTCTGAAATATTAGGTCAATCTGTTTGCAAATGAGCAAAACCAATCAAAATATTTAAGCTATGAATGATATATTGTCCAGGTTAATATTCTTGTAAATCATTTATGGTCTATGGTATCATATAAAACATTAAAAGGAGTGAAAAACCTTGTAGGAGGGAAGATAATTTTCTAAATATTTAACAATACAAAAAGATTTTTGCAATATTAAGAGAAAGCTTTGCCTCAAAGCAACAAAAACAGACACACATGTAAAAAGTAAAATAAAATAATCAAAATTTGAAATAATTCTTTGAATATTAATACAATTATGAAGCAATTGTGTCAATGAAGTGGCAGTATGCAATTTGAATTCATAATTAAAAAATGAAACTGTGTGTTGAACATCAGATTGTATTACAATTTCAAATCTATATGTAATGTACAAATGAAGGACCCTTAATATTACAATGAAATAAAGCTGAATTTCTCAGGAATAAAAACTCAAACATGACTTGACACCAAATGAACAATAAATGACAGGTTATGTAAGGATTTGTGATAAAAGATTTATGTAAATCACTATTGATATGGAATGTTAAGCAAAATAGAAGAAAGAATCAAGGTTATTGTGAAAGAAAATAATTATTTAAACTAATTAGCAAGTTAAAACTAAAATAATTTCGAAAATATTAGGTCAATCGGGTTATGAATGAGCAAAACCAATCAAATATTATAAGCTATGAATGAGATTTTGTCCAATGTAATATTTTTGTAAATCTTTTATGGTCCATGGCATGACATAAAGTATTAAAAAGGGTGAAAAACCTTATAGAGGGGAAGATAAATTTCTAAATATTTAACGATACAAAAAGACTTTTGCAATATTAAAAGAAATCTTTGCCTCCAATCAATAAAATCACTCATCATGCTTCAAGAAATGTGAACTAACCCTAATTTGAAATAATTCTTCAAATATTCATAAAATTATGTAGCAGTAGTGTCAATAAAATGGTAGTATGGAATTTGAGTCAATAATTAGAAAATGAAACTTTGTGTTGAACATTATTTGACATTACATTTTGAAATCAATATGTAATCTACATATTAAGAACGCTTAATATTGCAATGAAATAAAGCTGAATTTGTCAGGAATAAAAACTCCAACATGACTTGACAATAAATGAACAGTAAAATAAAAGGTTATGTAAAAGTTTGTGATAAAAGAATTATGTAAATCACTATTGATATGGAATATTAAGCAATATATAAGAAAGAATCAAGATTACTGTGCAACAAAATAAATATCTAAACTAATTAGCAAGTTAAAACTAAAGTAATTTCTGAAATATTAGGTCAATCTGTTTGCAAATGAGCAAAACCAATCAAAATATTTAAGCTATGAATGATATATTGTCCAGGTTAATATTCTTGTAAATCATTTATGGTCTATGGTATCATATAAAACATTAAAAAGAGTGAAAAACCTTGTAGGAGGGAAGATAATTTTCTAAATATTTAACAATACAAAAAGATTTTTGCAATATTAAGAGAAAGCTTTGCCTCAAAGCAACAAAAACAGACACACATGTTAAAAGTAAAATAAAATAATCAAAATTTGAAATAATTCCTTGAATATTAATACAATTATGAAGCAATTGTGTCAATGAAGTGGCAGTATGCAATTTGAATTCATAATTAAAAAATGAAACTGTGTGTTGAACATCAGATTGTATTACAATTTCAAATGTATATGTAATGTACAAATGAAGGACCCTTAATATTACAATGAAATAAAGATGAATTTCTCAGGAATAAAAACTCAAACATGACTTGACACCAAAGGAACAATAAATGACAGGTTATGTAAGGATTTGTGATAAAAGATTTATGTAAATCACTATTGATATGGAATGTTAAGCAAAATAGAAGAAAGAAACAAGGTTATTGTGAAAGAAAATAATTATTTAAACTAATTAGCAAGTTAAAACTAAAATAATTTCGAAAATATTAGGTCAAACGGGTTATGAATGAGCAAAACCAATCAAAAATTATAAGCTATGAATGAGATTTTGTCCAATGTAATATTTTTGTAAATCTTTTATGGTCCATGGTATCACATAAAATATTAAAAAGGGTGAAAAACCTTATAAAGGGGAAGATAAATTTCTAAATATTTAACAATACAAAAAGACTTTTGCAATATTAAAAGAAATCTTTGCCTCCAATCAATAAAATCACTCATCATGCTTCAAGAAAAGTGAACTAACCATAATTTGAAATAATTCTTCAAATATTCATAAAATTATGTAGCAGTAGTGTCAATAAAATGGTAGTATGGAATTTGAGTCAATAATTAGAAAATGAAACTTTGTGTTGAACATTATTTGACATTACATTTTGAAATCAATATGTAATCTACATATTAAGAACGCTTAATATTGCAATGAAATAAAGCTGAATTTGTCAGGAATAAAAACTCCAACATGACTTGACAATAAATGAACAGTAAAATAAAAGGTTATGTAAAAGTTTGTGATAAAAGAATTATGTAAATCACTATTGATATGGAATATTAAGCAATATATAAGAAAGAATCAAGATTACTGTGCAACAAAATAAATATCTAAACTAATTAGCAAGTTAAAACTAAAGTAATTTCTGAAATATTAGGTCAATCTGTTTGCAAATGAGCAAAACCAATCAAAATATTTAAGCTATGAATGATATATTGTCCAGATTAATATTCTTGTAAATCATTTATGGTCTATGGTATCATATAAAACATTAAAAAGAGTGAAAAACCTTGTAGGAGGGAAGATAATTTTCTAAATATTTAACAATACAAAAAGATTTTTGCAATATTAAGAGAATGCTTTGCCTCAAAGCAACAAAAACAGACACACATGTTAAAAGTAAAATAAAATAATCAAAATTTGAAATAATTCCTTGAATATTAATACAATTATGAAGCAATTGTGTCAATGAAGTGGCAGTATGCAATTTGAATTCATAATTAAAAAATGAAACTGTGTGTTGAACATCAGATTGTATTACAATTTCAAATGTATATGTAATGTACAAATGAAGGACCCTTAATATTACAATGAAATAAAGCAGAATTTCTCAGGAATAAAAACTCAAACATGACTTGACACCAAATGAACAATAAATGACAGGTTATGTAAGGATTTGTGAGAAAAGATTTATGTAAATCACTATTGATATGGAATGTTAAGCAAAATAGAAGAAAGAATCAAGGTTATTGTGAAAGAAAATAATTATTTAAACTAATTATCAAGTTAAAACTAAAATAATTTCGAAAATATTAGGTCAATCGGGCTATGAATGAGCAAAACCAATCAAAAATTATAAGCTATGAATGAGATTTTGTCCAATGTAATATTTTTGTAAATCTTTTATGGTCCATGGTATCACATAAAATATTAAAAAGGGTGAAAAACCTTATAAAGGGGAAGATAAATTTCTAAATATTTAACAATACAAAAAGACTTTTGCAATATTAAAAGAAATCTTTGCCTCCAATCAATAAAATCACTCATCATGCTTCAAGAAAAGTGAACTAACCCTAATTTGAAATAATTCTTCAAATATTCATAAAATTATGTAGCAGTAGTGTCAATAAAATGGTAGTATGGAATTTGAGTCAATAATTAGAAAATGAAACTTTGTGTTGAACATTATTTGACATTACATTTTGAAATCAATATGTAATCTACATATTAAGAATGCTTAATATTGCAATGAAATAAAGCTGAATTTGTCAGGAATAAAAACTCCAACATGACTTGACAATAAATGAACAGTAAAATAAAAGGTTATGTAAAAGTTTGTGATAAAAGAATTATGTAAATCACTATTGATATGGAATATTAAGCAATATATAAGAAAGAATCAAGATTACTGTGCAACAAAATAAATATCTAAACTAATTAGCAAGTTAAAACTAAAGTAATTTCTGAAATATTAGGTCAATCTGTTTGCAAATGAGCAAAACCAATCAAAATATTTAAGCTATGAATGATATATTGTCCAGATTAATATTCTTGTAAATCATTTATGGTCTATGGTATCATATAAAACATTAAAAAGAGTGAAAAACCTTGTAGGAGGGAAGATAATTTTCTAAATATTTAACAATACAAAAAGATTTTTGCAATATTAAGAGAAAGCTTTGCCTCAAAGCAACAAAAACAGACACACATGTTAAAAGTAAAATAAAATAATCAAAATTTGAAATAATTCCTTGAATATTAATACAATTATGAAGCAATTGTGTCAATGAAGTGGCAGTATGCAATTTGAATTCATAATTAAAAAATGAAACTGTGTGTTGAACATCAGATTGTATTACAATTTCAAATGTATATGTAATGTACAAATGAAGGACCCTTAATATTACAATGAAATAAAGCTGAATTTCTCAGGAATAAAAACTCAAACATGACTTGACACCAAATGAACAATAAATGACAGGTTATGTAAGGATTTGTGAGAAAAGATTTATGTAAATCACTATTGATATGGAATGTTAAGCAAAATAGAAGAAAGAATCAAGGTTATTGTGAAAGAAAATAATTATTTAAACTAATTATCAAGTTAAAACTAAAATAATTTCGAAAATATTAGGTCAATCGGGCTATGAATGAGCAAAACCAATCAAAAATTATAAGCTATGAATGAGATTTTGTCCAATGTAATATTTTTGTAAATCTTCTATGGTCCATGGTATCACATAAAATATTAAAAAGGGTGAAAAACCTTATAAAGGGGAAGATAAATTTCTAAATATTTAACAATACAAAAAGACTTTTGCAATATTAAAAGAAATCTTTGCCTCCAATCAATAAAATCACTCATCATGCTTCAAGAAAAGTGAACTAACCCTAATTTGAAATAATTCTTCAAATATTCATAAAATTATGTAGCAGTAGTGTCAATAAAATGGTAGTATGGAATTTGAGTCAATAATTAGAAAATGAAACTTTGTGTTGAACATTATTTGACATTACATTTTGAAATCAATATGTAATCTACATATTAAGAACGCTTAATATTGCAATGAAATAAAGCTGAATTTGTCAGGAATAAAAACTCCAACATGACTTGACAATAAATGAACAGTAAAATAAAAGGTTATGTAAAAGTTTGTGATAAAAGAATTATGTAAATCACTATTGATATGGAATATTAAGCAATATATAAGAAAGAATCAAGATTACTGTGCAACAAAATAAATATCTAAACTAATTAGCAAGTTAAAACTAAAGTAATTTCTGAAATATTAGGTCAATCTGTTTGCAAATGAGCAAAACCAATCAAAATATTTAAGCTATGAATGATATATTGTCCAGGTTAATATTCTTGTAAATCATTTATGGTCTATGGTATCATATAAAACATTAAAAAGAGTGAAAAACCTTGTAGGAGGGAAGATAATTTTCTAAATATTTAACAATACAAAAAGATTTTTGCAATATTAAGACAAAGCTTTGCCTCAAAGCAACAAAAACAGACACACATGTTAAAAGTAAAATAAAATAATCAAAATTTGAAATAATTCCTTGAATATTAATACAATTATGAAGCAATTGTGTCAATGAAGTGGCAGTATGCAATTTGAATTCATAATTAAAAAATGAAACTGTGTGTTGAACATCAGATTGTATTACAATTTCAAATGTATATGTAATGTACAAATGAAGGACCCTTAATATTACAATGAAATAAAGCTGAATTTCTCAGGAATAAAAACTCAAACATGACTTGACACCAAATGAACAATAAATGACAGGTTATGTAAGGATTTGTGAGAAAAGATTTATGTAAATCACTATTGATATGGAATGTTAAGCAAAATAGAAGAAAGAATCAAGGTTATTGTGAAAGAAAATAATTATTTAAACTAATTATCAAGTTAAAACTAAAATAATTTCGAAAATATTAGGTCAATCGGGTTATGAATGAGCAAAACCAATCAAAAATTATAAGCTATGAATGAGATTTTGTCCAATGTAATATTTTTGTAAATCTTTTATGGTCCATGGTGTCACATAAAATATTAAAAAGGGTGAAAAACCTTATAAAGGGGAAGATAAATTTCTAAATATTTAACAATACAAAAAGACTTTTGCAATATTAAAATAAATCTTTGCCTCCAATCAATAAAATCACTCATCATGCTTCAAGAAAAGTGAACTAACCCTAATTTGAAATAATTCTTCAAATATTCATAAAATTATGTAGCAGTAGTGTCAATAAAATGGTATTATGGAATTTGAGTCAATAATTAGAAAATGAAACTTTGTGTTGAACATTATTTGACATTACATTTTGAAATCAATATGTAATCTACATATTAAGAACGCTTAATATTGCAATGAAATAAAGCTGAATTTGTCAGGAATAAAAACTCCAACATGACTTGACAATAAATGAATAGTAAAATAAAAGGTTATGTAAAAGTTTGTGATAAAAGAATTATGTAAATCACTATTGATATGGAATATTAAGCAATATATAAGAAAGAATCAAGATTACTGTGCAACAAAATAAATATCTAAACTAATTAGCAAGTTAAAACTAAAGTAATTTCTGAAATATTAGGTCAATCTGTTTGCAAATGAGCAAAACCAATCAAAATATTTAAGCTATGAATGATATATTGTCCAGGTTAATATTCTTGTAAATCATTTATGGTCTATGGTATCATATAAAACATTAAAAAGAGTGAAAAACCTTGTAGGAGGGAAGATAATTTTCTAAATATTTAACAATACAAAAAGATTTTTGCAATATTAAGAGAAAGCTTTGCGTCAAAGCAACAAAAACAGACACACATGTTAAAAGTAAAATAAAATAATCAAAATTTGAAATAATTCCTTGAATATTAATACAATTATGAAGCAATTGTGTCAATGAAGTGGCAGTATGCAATTTGAATTCATAATTAAAAAATGAAACTGTGTGTTGAACATCAGATTGTATTACAATTTCAAATGTATATGTAATGTACAAATGAAGGACCCTTAATATTACAATGAAATAAAGCTGAATTTCTCAGGAATAAAAACTCAAACATGACTTGACACCAAATGAACAATAAATGACAGGTTATGTAAGGATTTGTGATAAAAGATTTATGTAAATCACTATTGATATGGAATGTTAAGCAAAATAGAACAAAGAATGAAGGTTATTGTGAAAGAAAATAATTATTTAAACTAATTAGCAAGTTAAAACTAAAATAATTTCGAAAATATTAGGTCAAACGGGTTATGAATGAGCAAAACCAATCAAAAATTATAAGCTATGAATGAGATTTTGTCCAATGTAATATTTTTGTAAATCTTTTATGGTCCATGGTATCACATAAAATATTAAAAAGGGTGAAAAACCTTATAAAGGGGAAGATAAATTTCTAAATATTTAACAATACAAAAAGACTTTTGCAATATTAAAAGAAATCTTTGCCTCCAATCAATAAAATCACTCATCATGCTTCAAGAAAAGTGAACTAACCCTAATTTGAAATAATTCTTCAAATATTCATAAAATTATGTAGCAGTAGTGTCAATAAAATGGTAGTATGGAATTTGAGTCAATAATTAGAAAATGAAACTTTGTGTTGAACATTATTTGACATTACATTTTGAAATCAATATGTAATCTACATATTAAGAACGCTTAATATTGCAATGAAATAAAGCTGAATTTGTCAGGAATAAAAACTCCAACATGACTTGACAATAAATGAATAGTAAAATAAAAGGTTATGTAAAAGTTTGTGATAAAAGAATTATGTAAATCACTATTGATATGGAATATTAAGCAATATATAAGAAAGAATCAAGATTACTGTGCAACAAAATAAATATCTAAACTAATTAGCAAGTTAAAACTAAAGTAATTTCTGAAATATTAGGTCAATCTGTTTGCAAATGAGCAAAACCAATCAAAATATTTAAGCTATGAATGATATATTGTCCAGGTTAATATTCTTGTAAATCATTTATGGTCTATGGTATCATATAAAACATTAAAAAGAGTGAAAAACCTTGTAGGAGGGAAGATAATTTTCTAAATATTTAACAATACAAAAAGATTTTTGCAATATTAAGAGAAAGCTTTGCCTCAAAGCCACAAAAACAGACACACATGTTAAAAGTAAAATAAAATAATCAAAATTTGAAATAATTCCTTGAATATTAATACAATTATGAAGCAATTGTGTCAATGAAGTGGCAGTATGCAATTTGAATTCATAATTAAAAAATGAAACTGTGTGTTGAACATCAGATTGTATTACAATTTCAAATGTATATGTAATGTACAAATGAAGGACCCTTAATATTACAATGAAATAAAGCTGAATTTCTCAGGAATAAAAACTCAAACATGACTTGACACCAAATGAACAATAAATGACAGGTTATGTAAGGATTTGTGAGAAAAGATTTATGTAAATCACTATTGATATGGAATGTTAAGCAAAATAGAAGAAAGAATCAAGGTTATTGTGAAAGAAAATAATTATTTAAACTAATTATCAAGTTAAAACTAAAATAATTTCGAAAATATTAGGTCAATCGGGTTATGAATGAGCAAAACCAATCAAAAATTATAAGCTATGAATGAGATTTTGTCCAATGTAATATTTTTGTAAATCTTTTATGGTCCATGGTATCACATAAAATATTAAAAAGGGTGAAAAACCTTATAAAGGGGAAGATAAATTTCTAAATATTTAACAATACAAAAAGACTTTTGCAATATTAAAAGAAATCTTTGCCTCCAATCAATAAAATCACTCATCATGCTTCAAGAAAAGTGAACTAACCCTAATTTGAAATAATTCTTCAAATATTCATAAAATTATGTAGCAGTAGTGTCAATAAAATGGTATTATGGAATTTGAGTCAATAATTAGAAAATGAAACTTTGTGTTGAACATTATTTGACATTACATTTTGAAATCAATATGTAATCTACATATTAAGAACGCTTAATATTGCAATGAAATAAAGCTGAATTTGTCAGGAATAAAAACTCCAACATGACTTGACAATAAATGAATAGTAAAATAAAAGGTTATGTAAAAGTTTGTGATAAAAGAATTATGTAAATCACTATTGATATGGAATATTAAGCAATATATAAGAAAGAATCAAGATTACTGTGCAACAAAATAAATATCTAAACTAATTAGCAAGTTAAAACTAAAGTAATTTCTGAAATATTAGGTCAATCTGTTTGCAAATGAGCAAAACCAATCAAAATATTTAAGCTATGAATGATATATTGTCCAGGTTAATATTCTTGTAAATCATTTATGGTCTATGGTATCATATAAAACATTAAAAAGAGTGAAAAACCTTGTAGGAGGGAAGATAATTTTCTAAATATTTAACAATACAAAAAGATTTTTGCAATATTAAGAGAAAGCTTTGCGTCAAAGCAACAAAAACAGACACACATGTTAAAAGTAAAATAAAATAATCAAAATTTGAAATAATTCCTTGAATATTAATACAATTATGAAGCAATTGTGTCAATGAAGTGGCAGTATGCAATTTGAATTCATAATTAAAAAATGAAACTGTGTGTTGAACATCAGATTGTATTACAATTTCAAATGTATATGTAATGTACAAATGAAGGACCCTTAATATTACAATGAAATAAAGCTGAATTTCTCAGGAATAAAAACTCAAACATGACTTGACACCAAATGAACAATAAATGACAGGTTATGTAAGGATTTGTGATAAAAGATTTATGTAAATCACTATTGATATGGAATGTTAAGCAAAATAGAACAAAGAATGAAGGTTATTGTGAAAGAAAATAATTATTTAAACTAATTAGCAAGTTAAAACTAAAATAATTTCGAAAATATTAGGTCAAACGGGTTATGAATGAGCAAAACCAATCAAAAATTATAAGCTATGAATGAGATTTTGTCCAATGTAATATTTTTGTAAATCTTTTATGGTCCATGGTATCACATAAAATATTAAAAAGGGTGAAAAACCTTATAAAGGGGAAGATAAATTTCTAAATATTTAACAATACAAAAAGACTTTTGCAATATTAAAAGAAATCTTTGCCTCCAATCAATAAAATCACTCATCATGCTTCAAGAAAAGTGAACTAACCCTAATTTGAAATAATTCTTCAAATATTCATAAAATTATGTAGCAGTAGTGTCAATAAAATGGTAGTATGGAATTTGAGTCAATAATTAGAAAATGAAACTTTGTGTTGAACATTATTTGACATTACATTTTGAAATCAATATGTAATCTACATATTAAGAACGCTTAATATTGCAATGAAATAAAGCTGAATTTGTCAGGAATAAAAACTCCAACATGACTTGACAATAAATGAATAGTAAAATAAAAGGTTATGTAAAAGTTTGTGATAAAAGAATTATGTAAATCACTATTGATATGGAATATTAAGCAATATATAAGAAAGAATCAAGATTACTGTGCAACAAAATAAATATCTAAACTAATTAGCAAGTTAAAACTAAAGTAATTTCTGAAATATTAGGTCAATCTGTTTGCAAATGAGCAAAACCAATCAAAATATTTAAGCTATGAATGATATATTGTCCAGGTTAATATTCTTGTAAATCATTTATGGTCTATGGTATCATATAAAACATTAAAAAGAGTGAAAAACCTTGTAGGAGGGAAGATAATTTTCTAAATATTTAACAATACAAAAAGATTTTTGCAATATTAAGAGAAAGCTTTGCCTCAAAGCAACAAAAACAGACACACATGTTAAAAGTAAAATAAAATAATCAAAATTTGAAATAATTCCTTGAATATTAATACAATTATGAAGCAATTGTGTCAATGAAGTGGCAGTATGCAATTTGAATTCATAATTAAAAAATGAAACTGTGTGTTGAACATCAGATTGTATTACAATTTCAAATGTATATGTAATGTACAAATGAAGGACCCTTAATATTACAATGAAATAAAGATGAATTTCTCAGGAATAAAAACTCAAACATGACTTGACACCAAATGAACAATAAATGACAGGTTATGTATGGATTTGTGATAAAAGATTTATGTAAATCACTATTGATATGGAATGTTAAGCAAAATAGAAGAAAGAATCAAGGTTATTGTGAAAGAAAATAATTATTTAAACTAATTAGCAAGTTAAAACTAAAATAATTTCGAAAATATTAGGTCAAACGGGTTATGAATGAGCAAAACCAATCAAAAATTATAAGCTATGAATGAGATTTTGTCCAATGTAATATTTTTGTAAATCTTTTATGGTCCATGGTATCACATAAAATATTAAAAAGGGTGAAAAACCTTATAAAGGGGAAGATAAATTTCTAAATATTTAACAATACAAAAAGACTTTTGCAATATTAAAAGAAATCTTTGCCTCCAATCAATAAAATCACTCATCATGCTTCAAGAAAAGTGAACTAACCCTAATTTGAAATAATTCTTCAAATATTCATAAAATTATGTAGCAGTAGTGTCAATAAAATGGTAGTATGGAATTTGAGTCAATAATTAGAAAATGAAACTTTGTGTTGAACATTATTTGACATTACATTTTGAAATCAATATGTAATCTACATATTAAGAATGCTTAATATTGCAATGAAATAAAGCTGAATTTGTCAGGAATAAAAACTCCAACATGACTTGACAATAAATGAACAGTAAAATAAAAGGTTATGTAAAAGTTTGTGATAAAAGAATTATGTAAATCACTATTGATATGGAATATTAAGCAATATATAAGAAAGAATCAAGATTACTGTGCAACAAAATAAATATCTAAACTAATTAGCAAGTTAAAACTAAAGTATATTCTGAAATATTAGGTCAATCTGTTTGCAAATGAGCAAAACCAATCAAAATATTTAAGCTATGAATGATATATTGTCCAGGTTAATATTCTTGTAAATCATTTATGGTCTATGGTATCATATAAAACATTAAAAAGAGTGAAAAACCTTGTAGGAGGGAAGATAATTTTCTAAATATTTAACAATACAAAAAGATTTTTGCAATACTAAGAGAAAGCTTTGCCTCAAAGCAACAAAAACAGACACACATGTTAAAAGTAAAATAAAATAATCAAAATTTGAAATAATTCCTTGAATATTAATACAATTATGAAGCAATTGTGTCAATGAAGTGGCAGTATGCAATTTGAATTCATAATTAAAAAATGAAACTGTGTGTTGAACATCAGATTGTATTACAATTTCAATTGTATATGTAATGTACAAATGAAGGACCCTTAATATTACAATGAAATAAAGCTGAATTTCTCAGGAATAAAAACTCAAACATGACTTGACACCAAATGAACAGTAAATGACAGGTTATGTAAGGATTTGTGATAAAAGATTTATGTAAATCACTATTGATATGGAATGTTAAGCAAAATAGAAGAAAGAATCAAGGTTATTGTGAAAGAAAATAATTATTTAAACTAATTAGCAAGTTAAAACTAAAATAATTTCGAAAATTAGGTCAAACGGGTTATGAATGAGCAAAACCAATCAAAAATTATAAGCTATGAATGAGATTTTGTCCAATGTAATATTTTTGTAAATCTTTTATGTTCCATGGCATGACATAAAGTATTAAAAAGGGTGAAAAACCTTATAGAGGGGAAGATAAATTTCTAAATATTTAACAATACAAAAAGACTTTTGCAATATTAAAAGAAATCTTTGCCTCCAATCAATAAAATCACTCATCATGCTTCAAGAAAAGTGAACTAACCCTAATTTGAAATAATTCTTCAAATATTCATAAAATTATGTAGCAGTAGTGTCAATAAAATGGTAGTATGGAATTTGAGTCAATAATTAGAAAATGAAACTTTGTGTTGAACATTATTTGACATTACATTTTGAAATCAATATGTAATCTACATATTAAGAACGCTTAATATTGCAATGAAATAAAGCTGAATTTGTCAGGAATAAAAACTCCAACATGACTTGACAATAAATGAATAGTAAAATAAAAGGTTATGTAAAAGTTTGTGATAAAAGAATTATGTAAATCACTATTGATATGGAATATTAAGCAATATATAAGAAAGAATCAAGATTACTGTGCAACAAAATAAATATCTAAACTAATTAGCAAGTTAAAACTAAAGTAATTTCTGAAATATTAGGTCAATCTGTTTGCAAATGAGCAAAACCAATCAAAATATTTAAGCTATGAATGATATATTGTCCAGGTTAATATTCTTGTAAATCATTTATGGTCTATGGTATCATATAAAACATTAAAAAGAGTGAAAAACCTTGTAGGAGGGAAGATAATTTTCTAAATATTTAACAATACAAAAAGATTTTTGCAATATTAAGAGAAAGCTTTGCGTCAAAGCAACAAAAACAGACACACATGTTAAAAGTAAAATAAAATAATCAAAATTTGAAATAATTCCTTGAATATTAATACAATTATGAAGCAATTGTGTCAATGAAGTGGCAGTATGCAATTTGAATTCATAATTAAAAAATGAAACTGTGTGTTGAACATCAGATTGTATTACAATTTCAAATGTATATGTAATGTACAAATGAAGGACCCTTAATATTACAATGAAATAAAGCTGAATTTCTCAGGAATAAAAACTCAAACATGACTTGACACCAAATGAATATTAAATGACAGGTTATGTAAGGATTTGTGATAAAAGATTTATGTAAATCACTATTGATATGGAATGTTAAGCAAAATAGAACAAAGAATGAAGGTTATTGTGAAAGAAAATAATTATTTAAACTAATTAGCAAGTTAAAACTAAAATAATTTCGAAAATATTAGGTCAAACGGGTTATGAATGAGCAAAACCAATCAAAAATTATAAGCTATGAATGAGATTTTGTCCAATGTAATATTTTTGTAAATCTTTTATGGTCCATGGTATCACATAAAATATTAAAAAGGGTGAAAAACCTTATAAAGGGGAAGATAAATTTCTAAATATTTAACAATACAAAAAGACTTTTGCAATATTAAAAGAAATCTTTGCCTCCAATCAATAAAATCACTCATCATGCTTCAAGAAAAGTGAACTAACCCTAATTTGAAATAATTCTTCAAATATTCATAAAATTATGTAGCAGTAGTGTCAATAAAATGGTAGTATGGAATTTGAGTCAATAATTAGAAAATGAAACTTTGTGTTGAACATTATTTGACATTACATTTTGAAATCAATATGTAATCTACATATTAAGAACGCTTAATATTGCAATGAAATAAAGCTGAATTTGTCAGGAATAAAAACTCCAACATGACTTGACAATAAATGAATAGTAAAATAAAAGGTTATGTAAAAGTTTGTGATAAAAGAATTATGTAAATCACTATTGATATGGAATATTAAGCAATATATAAGAAAGAATCAAGATTACTGTGCAACAAAATAAATATCTAAACTAATTAGCAAGTTAAAACTAAAGTAATTTCTGAAATATTAGGTCAATCTGTTTGCAAATGAGCAAAACCAATCAAAATATTTAAGCTATGAATGATATATTGTCCAGGTTAATATTCTTGTAAATCATTTATGGTCTATGGTATCATATAAAACATTAAAAAGAGTGAAAAACCTTGTAGGAGGGAAGATAATTTTCTAAATATTTAACAATACAAAAAGATTTTTGCAATATTAAGAGAAAGCTTTGCCTCAAAGCAACAAAAACAGACACACATGTTAAAAGTAAAATAAAATAATCAAAATTTGAAATAATTCCTTGAATATTAATACAATTATGAAGCAATTGTGTCAATGAAGTGGCAGTATGCAATTTGAATTCATAATTAAAAAATGAAACTGTGTGTTGAACATCAGATTGTATTACAATTTCAAATGTATATGTAATGTACAAATGAAGGACCCTTAATATTACAATGAAATAAAGCTGAATTTCTCAGGAATAAAAACTCAAACATGACTTGACACCAAATGAATATTAAATGACAGGTTATGTAAGGATTTGTGATAAAAGATTTATGTAAATCACTATTGATATGGAATGTTAAGCAAAATAGAACAAAGAATGAAGTTTATTGTGAAAGAAAATAATTATTTAAACTAATTAGCAAGTTAAAACTAAAATAATTTCGAAAATATTAGGTCAAACGGGTTATGAATGAGCAAAACCAATCAAAAATTATAAGCTATGAATGAGATTTTGTCCAATGTAATATTTTTGTAAATCTTTTATGGTCCATGGTATCACATAAAATATTAAAAAGGGTGAAAAACCTTATAAAGGGGAAGATAAATTTCTAAATATTTAACAATACAAAAAGACTTTTGCAATATTAAAAGAAATCTTTGCCTCCAATCAATAAAATCACTCATCATGCTTCAAGAAAAGTGAACTAACCCTAATTTGAAATAATTCTTCAAATATTCATAAAATTATGTAGCAGTAGTGTCAATAAAATGGTAGTATGGAATTTGAGTCAATAATTAGAAAATGAAACTTTGTGTTGAACATTATTTGACATTACATTTTGAAATCAATATGTAATCTACATATTAAGAACGCTTAATATTGCAATGAAATAAAGCTGAATTTGTCAGGAATAAAAACTGCAACATGACTTGACAATAAATGAATAGTAAAATAAAAGGTTATGTAAAAGTTTGTGATAAAAGAATTATGTAAATCACTATTGATATGGAATATTAAGCAATATATAAGAAAGAATCAAGATTACTGTGCAACAAAATAAATATCTAAACTAATTAGCAAGTTAAAACTAAAGTAATTTCTGAAATATTAGGTCAATCTGTTTGCAAATGAGCAAAACCAATCAAAATATTTAAGCTATGAATGATATATTGTCCAGGTTAATATTCTTGTAAATCATTTATGGTCTATGGTATCATATAAAACATTAAAAAGAGTGAAAAACCTTGTAGGAGGGAAGATAATTTTCTAAATATTTAACAATACAAAAAGATTTTTGCAATATTAAGAGAAAGCTTTGCCTCAAAGCAACAAAAACAGACACACATGTTAAAAGTAAAATAAAATAATCAAAATTTGAAATAATTCCTTGAATATTAATACAATTATGAAGCAATTGTGTCAATGAAGTGGCAGTATGCAATTTGAATTCATAATTAAAAAATGAAACTGTTTGTTGAACATCAGATTGTATTACAATTTCAAATGTATATGTAATGTACAAATGACGGACCCTTAATATTGCAATGAAATAAAGCTGAATTTCTCAGGAATAAAAACTCAAACATGACTTGACACCAAATGAACAATAAATGACAGGTTATGTAAGGATTTGTGATAAAAGATTTATGTAAATCACTATTGATATGGAATGTTAAGCAAAATAGAAGAAAGAATCAACGTTATTGTGAAAGAAAATAATTATTTAAACTAATTAGCAAGTTAAAACTAAAATAATTTCGAAAATATTAGGTCAAAGGGGTTATGAATGAGAAAAACCAATCAAAAATTATAAGCTATGAATGAGATTTTGTCCAATGTAATATTTTTGTAAATCTTTTATGGTCCATGGTATCACATAAAATATTAAAAAGGGTGAAAAACCTTATAAAGGGGAAGATAAATTTCTTAATATTTAACAATACAAAAAGACTTTTGGAATATTAAAAGAAATCTTTGCCTCCAATCAATAAAATCACTCATCATGCTTCAAGAAAAGTGAACTAACCCTAATTTGAAATAATTCTTCAAATATTCATAAAATTATGTAGCAGTAGTGTCAATAAAATGGTAGTATGGAATTTGAGTCAATAATTAGAAAATGAAACTTTGTGCTGAACATTATTTGACATTACATTTTGAAATCAATATATAATCTACATATTAAGAACGCTTAATATTGCAATGAAATAAAGCTGAATTTGTCAGGAATAAAAACTCCAACATGACTTGACAATAAATGAACAGTAAAATAAAAGGTTATGTAAAAGTTTGTGATAAAAGAATTATGTAAATCACTATTGATATGGAATATTAAGCAATATATAAGAAAGAATCAAGATTACTGTGCAACAAAATAAATATCTAAACTAATTAGCAAGTTAAAACTAAAGTAATTTCTGAAATATTAGGTCAATCTGTTTGCAAATGAGCAAAACCAATCAAAATATTTAAGCTATGAATGATATATTGTCCAGGTTAATATTCTTGTAAATCATTTATGGTCTATGGTATCATATAAAACATTAAAAAGAGTGAAAAACCTTGTAGGAGGGAAGATAATTTTCTAAATATTTAACAATACAAAAAGATTTTTGCAATATTAAGAGAAAGCTTTGCCTCAAAGCAACAAAAACAGACACACATGTTAAAAGTAAAATAAAATAATCAAAATTTGAAATAATTCCTTGAATATTAATACAATTATGAAGCAATTGTGTCAATGAAGTGGCAGTATGCAATTTGAATTCATAATTAAAAAATGAAACTGTTTGTTGAACATCAGACTGTATTACAATTTCAAATGTATATGTAATGTACAAATGACGGACCCTTAATATTGCAATGAAATAAAGCTGAATTTCTCAGGAATAAAAACTCAAACATGACTTGACACCAAATGAACAATAAATGACAGGTTATGTAAGGATTTGTGATAAAAGATTTATGTAAATCACTATTGATATGGAATGTTAAGCAAAATAGAAGAAAGAATCAACGTTATTGTGAAAGAAAATAATTATTTAAACTAATTAGCAAGTTAAAACTAAAATAATTTCGAAAATATTAGGTCAATCGGGTTATGAATGAGCAAAACAAATCAAAAATTATAAGCTATGAATGAGATTTTGTCCAATGTAATATCTTTGTAAATCTTTTATGGTCCATGGCATGACATAAAGTATTAAAAAGGGTGAAAAACCTTATAGAGGGGAAGATAAATTTCTAAATATTTAACAATACAAAAAGACTTTTGCAATATTAAAAGAAATCTTTGCCTCCAATCAATAAAATCACTCATCATGCTTCAAGAAAAGTGAACTAACCATAATTTGAAATAATTCTTCAAATATTCATAAAATTATGTAGCAGTAGTGTCAATAAAATGGTAGTATGGAATTTGAGTCAATAATTAGAAAATGAAACTTTGTGTTGAACATTATTTGACATTACATTTTGAAATCAATATGTAATCTACATATTAAGAACGCTTAATATTGCAATGAAATAAAGCTGAATTTGTCAGGAATAAAAACTCCAACATGACTTGACAATAAATGAACAGTAAAATAAAAGGTTATGTAAAAGTTTGTGATAAAAGAATTATGTAAATCACTATTGATATGGAATATTAAGCAATATATAAGAAAGAATCAAGATTACTGTGCAACAAAATAAATATCTAAACTAATTAGCAAGTTAAAACTAAAGTAATTTCTGAAATATTAGGTCAATCTGTTTGCAAATGAGCAAAACCAATCAAAATATTTAAGCTATGAATGATATATTGTCCAGGTTAATATTCTTGTAAATCATTTATGGTCTATGGTATCATATAAAACATTAAAAAGAGTGAAAAACCTTGTAGGAGGGAAGATAATTTTCTAAATATTTAACAATACAAAAAGATTTTTGCAATATTAAGAGAAAGCTTTGCCTCAAAGCAACAAAAACAGACACACATGTTAAAAGTAAAATAAAAAAATCAAAATTTGAAATAATTCCTTGAATATTAATACAATTATGAAGCAATTGTGTCAATGAAGTGGCAGTATGCAATTTGAATTCATAATTAAAAAATGAAACTGTTTGTTGAACATCAGACTGTATTACAATTTCAAATGTATATGTAATGTACAAATGACGGACCCTTAATATTGCAATGAAATAAAGCTGAATTTCTCAGGAATAAAAACTCAAACATGACTTGACACCAAATGAACAATAAATGACAGGTTATGTAAGGATTTGTGATAAAAGATTTATGTAAATCACTATTGATATGGAATGTTAAGCAAAATAGAAGAAAGAATCAACGTTATTGTGAAAGAAAATAATTATTTAAACTAATTAGCAAGTTAAAACTAAAATAATTTCGAAAATATTAGGTCAATCGGGTTATGAATGAGCAAAACAAATCAAAAATTATAAGCTATGAATGAGATTTTGTCCAATGTAATATCTTTGTAAATCTTTTATGGTCCATGGCATGACATAAAGTATTAAAAAGGGTGAAAAACCTTATAGAGGGGAAGATAAATTTCTAAATATTTAACAATACAAAAAGACTTTTGCAATATTAAAAGAAATCTTTGCCTCCAATCAATAAAATCACTCATCATGCTTCAAGAAAAGTGAACTAACCATAATTTGAAATAATTCTTCAAATATTCATAAAATTATGTAGCAGTAGTGTCAATAAAATGGTAGTATGGAATTTGAGTCAATAATTAGAAAATGAAACTTTGTGTTGAACATTATTTGACATTACATTTTGAAATCAATATGTAATCTACATATTAAGAACGCTTAATATTGCAATGAAATAAAGCTGAATTTGTCAGGAATAAAAACTCCAACATGACTTGACAATAAATGAACAGTAAAATAAAAGGTTATGTAAAAGTTTGTGATAAAAGAATTATGTAAATCACTATTGATATGGAATATTAAGCAATATATAAGAAAGAATCAAGATTACTGTGCAACAAAATAAATATCTAAACTAATTAGCAAGTTAAAACTAAAGTAATTTCTGAAATATTAGGTCAATCTGTTTGCAAATGAGCAAAACCAATCAAAATATTTAAGCTATGAATGATATATTGTCCAGGTTAATATTCTTGTAAATCATTTATGGTCTATGGTATCATATAAAACATTAAAAAGAGTGAAAAACCTTGTAGGAGGGAAGATAATTTTCTAAATATTTAACAATACAAAAAGATTTTTGCAATATTAAGAGAAAGCTTTGCCTCAAAGCAACAAAAACAGACACACATGTTAAAAGTAAAATAAAAAAATCAAAATTTGAAATAATTCCTTGAATATTAATACAATTATGAAGCAATTGTGTCAATGAAGTGGCAGTATGCAATTTGAATTCATAATTAAAAAATGAAACTGTGTGTTGAACATCAGATTGTATTACAATTTCAAATGTATATGTAATGTACAAATGAAGGACCCTTAATATTACAATGAAATAAAGCTGAATTTCTCAGGAATAAAAACTCAAACATGACTTGACACCAAATGAACAATAAATGACAGGTTATGTAAGGATTTGTGAGAAAAGATTTATGTAAATCACTATTGATATGGAATGTTAAGCAAAATAGAAGAAAGAATCAAGGTTATTGTGAAAGAAAATAATTATTTAAACTAATTATCAAGTTAAAACTAAAATAATTTCGAAAATATTAGGTCAATCGGGTTATGAATGAGCAAAACCAATCAAAAATTATAAGCTATGAATGAGATTTTGTCCAATGTAATATTTTTTTAAATCTTTTATGGTCCATGGTATCACATAAAATATTAAAAAGGGTGAAAAACCTTATCAAGGGGAAGATAAATTTCTTAATATTTAACAATACAAAAAGACTTTTGGAATATTAAAAGAAATCTTTGCCTCCAATCAAAAAAATCACTCATCATGCTTCAAGAAAAGTGAACTAACCCTAATTTGAAATAATTCTTCAAATATTCATAAAATTATGTAGCAGTAGTGTCAATAAAATGGTAGTATGGAATTTGAGTCAATAATTAGAAAATGAAACTTTGTGTTGAACATTATTTGACATTACATTTTGAAATCAATATGTAATCTACATATTAAGAACGCTTAATATTGCAATGAAATAAAGCTGAATTTGTCAGGAATAAAAACTCCAACATGACTTGACAATAAATGAACAGTAAAATAAAAGGTTATGTAAAAGTTTGTGATAAAAGAATTATGTAAATCACTATTGATATGGAATATTAAGCAATATATAAGAAAGAATCAAGATTACTGTGCAACAAAATAAATATCTAAACTAATTAGCAAGTTAAAACTAAAGTAATTTCTTAAATATTAGGTCAATCTGTTTGCAAATGAGCAAAACCAATCAAAATATTTAAGCTATGAATGATATATTGTCCAGGTTAATATTCTTGTAAATCATTTATGGTCTATGGTATCATATAAAACATTAAAAAGAGTGAAAAACCTTGTAGGAGGGAAGATAATTTTCTAAATATTTAACAATACAAAAAGATTTTTGCAATATTAAGAGAAAGCTTTGCCTCAAAGCAACAAAAACAGACACACATGTTAAAAGTAAAATAAAAAAATCAAAATTTGAAATAATTCCTTGAATATTAATACAATTATGAAGCAATTGTGTCAATGAAGTGGCAGTATGCAATTTGAATTCATAATTAAAAAATGAAACTGTGTGTTGAACATCAGATTGTATTACAATTTCAAATGTATATGTAATGTACAAATGAAGGACCCTTAATATTACAATGAAATAAAGCTGAATTTCTCAGGAATAAAAACTCAAACATGACTTGACACCAAATGAACAATAAATGACAGGTTATGTAAGGATTTGTGAGAAAAGATTTATGTAAATCACTATTGATATGGAATGTTAAGCAAAATAGAAGAAAGAATCAAGGTTATTGTGAAAGAAAATAATTATTTAAACTAATTATCAAGTTAAAACTAAAATAATTTCGAAAATATTAGGTCAATCGGGTTATGAATGAGCAAAACCAATCAAAAATTATAAGCTATGAATGAGATTTTGTCCAATGTAATATTTTTGTAAATCTTTTATGGTCCATGGTATCACATAAAATATTAAAAAGGGTGAAAAACCTTATAAAGTGGAAGATAAATTTCTAAATATTTAACAATACAAAAAGACTTTTGCAATATTAAAAGAAATCTTTGCCTCCAATCAATAAAATCACTCATCATGCTTCAAGAAAAGTGAACTAACCCTAATTTGAAATAATTCTTCAAATATTCATAAAATTATGTAGCAGTAGTGTCAATAAAATGGTAGTATGGAATTTGAGTCAATAATTAGAAAATGAAACTTTGTGTTGAACATTATTTGACATTACATTTTGAAATCAATATGTAATCTACATATTAAGAACGCTTAATATTGCAATGAAATAAAGCTGAATTTGTCAGGAATAAAAACTCCAACATGACTTGACAATAAATGAACAGTAAAATAAAAGGTTATGTAAAAGTTTGTGATAAAAGAATTATGTAAATCACTATTGATATGGAATATTAAGCAATATATAAGAAAGAATCAAGATTACTGTGCAACAAAATAAATATCTAAACTAATTAGCAAGTTAAAACTA
Organism: Argiope bruennichi; assembly: GCF_947563725.1. Classification (NCBI taxonomy): domain Eukaryota; kingdom Metazoa; phylum Arthropoda; class Arachnida; order Araneae; family Araneidae; genus Argiope; species Argiope bruennichi. Next base: position 42,180,225 of record NC_079162.1, on the reverse strand, counting down.
AAGTAATTTCTGAAATATTAGGTCAATCTGTTTGCAAATGAGCAAAACCAATCAAAATATTTAAGCTATGAATGATATATTGTCCAGGTTAATATTCTTGTAAATCATTTATGGTCTATGGTATCATATAAAACATTAAAAAGAGTGAAAAACCTTGTAGGAGGGAAGATAATTTTCTAAATATTTAACAATACAAAAAGATTTTTGAAATATTAAGAGAAAGCTTTGCCTCAAAGCAACAAAAACAGACACACATGTTAAAAGTAAAATAAAATAATCAAAATTTGAAATAATTCCTTGAATATTAATACAATTATGAAGGAATTGTGTCAATGAAGTGGCAGTATGCAATTTGAATTCATAATTAAAAAATGAAACTGTGTTGAACATCAGATTGTATTACAATTTCAAATGTATATGTAATGTACAAATGAAGGACCCTTAATATTACAATGAAATAAAGCTGAATTTCTCAGGAATAAAAACTCAAACATGACTTGACACCAAATGAACAATAAATGACAGGTTATGTAAGGATTTGTGATAAAAGATTTATGTAAATCACTATTGATATGGAATCTTAAGCAAAATAGAAGAAAGAATCAAGGTTATTGTGAAAGAAAATAATTATTTAAACTAATTAGCAAGTTAAAACTAAAATAATTTCGAAAATATTAGGTCAAACGGGTTATGAATGAGCAAAACCAATCAAAAATTATAAGCTATGAATGAGATTTTGTCCAATGTAATATTTTTGTAAATCTTTTATGGTCCATGGCATGACATAAAGTATTAAAAAGGGTGAAAAAACTTATAGAGGGGAAGATAAATTTCTAAATATTTAACAATACAAAAAGACTTTTGCAATATTAAAAGAAATCTTTGCCTAAAATCAATAAAATCACTCATCATGCTTCAAGAAAAGTGAACTAACCCTAATTTGAAATAATTCTTCAAATATTCATAAAATTATGTAGCAGTAGTGTCAATAAAATGGTAGTATGGAATTTGAGTCAATATTTAGAAAATGAAACTTTGTGTTGAACATTATTTGACATTACATTTTGAAATCAATATGTAATCTACATATTAAGAACGCTTAATATTGCAATGAAATAAAGCTGAATTTGTCAGGAATAAAAACTCCAACATGACTTGACAATAAATGAACAGTAAAATAAAAGGTTATGTAAAAGTTTGTGATAAAAGAATTATGTAAATCACTATTGATATGGAATATTAAGCAATATATAAGAAAGAATCAAGATTACTGTGCAACAAAATAAATATCTAAACTAATTAGCAAGTTAAAACTAAAGTAATTTCTGAAATATTAGGTCAATCTGTTTGCAAATGAGCAAAACCAATCAAAATATTTAAGCTATGAATGATATATTGTCCAGGTTAATATTCTTGTAAATCATTTATGGTCTATGGTATCATATAAAACATTAAAAAGAGTGAAAAACCTTGTAGGAGGGAAGATAATTTTCTAAATATTTAACAATACAAAAAGATTTTTGCAATATTAAGAGAAAGCTTTGCCTCAAAGCAACAAAAACAGACACACATGTTAAAAGTAAAATAAAATAATCAAAATTTGAAATAATTCCTTGAATATTAATACAATTATGAAGCAATTGTGTCAATGAAGTGGCAGTATGCAATTTGAATTCATAATTAAAAAATGAAACTGTGTGTTGAACATCAGATTGTATTACAATTTCAAATGTATATGTAATGTACAAATGAAGGACCCTTAATATTACAATGAAATAAAGATGAATTTCTCAGGAATAAAAACTCAAACATGACTTGACACCAAATGAACAATAAATGACAGGTTATGTAAGGATTTGTGATAAAAGATTTATGTAAATCACTATTGATATGGAATGTTAAGCAAAATAGAAGAAAGAATCAAGGTTATTGTGAAAGAAAATAATTATTTAAACTAATTAGCAAGTTAAAACTAAAATAATTTCGAAAATATTAGGTCAAACGGGTTATGAATGAGCAAAACCAATCAAAAATTATAAGCTATGAATGAGATTTTGTCCAATGTAATATTTTTGTAAATCTTTTATGGTCCATGGTATCACATAAAATATTAAAAAGGGTGAAAAACCTTATAAAGGGGAAGATAAATTTCTAAATATTTAACAATACAAAAAGACTTTTGCAATATTAAAAGAAATCTTTGCCTCCAATCAATAAAATCACTCATCATGCTTCAAGAAAAGTGAACTAACCCTAATTTGAAATAATTCTTCAAATATTCATAAAATTATGTAGCAGTAGTGTCAATAAAATGGTAGTATGGAATTTGAGTCAATAATTAGAAAATGAAACTTTGTGTTGAACATTATTTGACATTACATTTTGAAATCAATATGTAATCTACATATTAAGAACGCTTAATATTGCAATGAAATAAAGCTGAATTTGTCAGGAATAAAAACTCCAACATGACTTGACAATAAATGAACAGTAAAATAAAAGGTTATGTAAAAGTTTGTGATAAAAGAATTATGTAAATCACTATTGATATGGAATATTAAGCAATATATAAGAAAGAATCAAGATTACTGTGCAACAAAATAAATATCTAAACTAATTAGCAAGTTAAAACTAAAGTAATTTCTGAAATATTAGGTCAATCTGTTTGCAAATGAGCAAAACCAATCAAAATATTTAAGCTATGAATGATATATTGTCCAGGTTAATATTCTTGTAAATCATTTATGGTCTATGGTATCATATAAAACATTAAAAAGAGTGAAAAACCTTGTAGGAGGGAAGATAATTTTCTAAATATTTAACAATACAAAAAGATTTTTGCAATATTAAGAGAAAGCTTTGCCTCAAAGCAACAAAAACAGACACACATGTAAAAAGTAAAATAAAATAATCAAAATTTGAAATAATTCTTTGAATATTAATACAATTATGAAGCAATTGTGTCAATGAAGTGGCAGTATGCAATTTGAATTCATAATTAAAAAATGAAACTGTGTGTTGAACATCAGATTGTATTACAATTTCAAATCTATATGTAATGTACAAATGAAGGACCCTTAATATTACAATGAAATAAAGCTGAATTTCTCAGGAATAAAAACTCAAACATGACTTGACACCAAATGAACAATAAATGACAGGTTATGTAAGGATTTGTGATAAAAGATTTATGTAAATCACTATTGATATGGAATGTTAAGCAAAATAGAAGAAAGAATCAAGGTTATTGTGAAAGAAAATAATATTTAAACTAATTAGCAAGTTAAAACTAAAATAATTTCGAAAATATTAGGTCAATCGGGTTATGAATGAGCAAAACCAATCAAAAATTATAAGCTATGAATGAGATTTTGTCCAATGTAATATTTTTGTAAATCTTTTATGGTCCATGGCATGACATAAAGTATTAAAAAGGGTGAAAAACCTTATAGAAGGGAAGATAAATTTCTAAATATTTAACAATACAAAAAGACTTTTGCAATATTAAAAGAAATCTTTGCCTCCAATCAATAAAATCACTCATCATGCTTCAAGAAAAGTGAACTAACCCTAATTTGAAATAATTCTTCAAATATTCATAAAATTATGTAGCAGTAGTGTCAATAAAATGGTAGTATGGAATTTGAGTCAATAATTAGAAAATGAAACTTTGTGTTGAACATTATTTGACATTACATTTTGAAATCAATATGTAATCTACATATTAAGAACGCTTAATATTGCAATGAAATAAAGCTGAATTTGTCAGGAATAAAAACTCCAACATGACTTGACAATAAATGAACAGTAAAATAAAAGGTTATGTAAAAGTTTGTGATAAAAGAATTATGTAAATCACTATTGATATGGAATATTAAGCAATATATAAGAAAGAATCAAGATTACTGTGCAACAAAATAAATATCTAAACTAATTAGCAAGTTAAAACTAAAGTAATTTCTGAAATATTAGGTCAATCTGTTTGCAAATGAGCAAAACCAATCAAAATATTTAAGCTATGAATGATATATTGTCCAGGTTAATATTCTTGTAAATCATTTATGGTCTATGGTATCATATAAAACATTAAAAAGAGTGAAAAACCTTGTAGGAGGGAAGATAATTTTCTAAATATTTAACAATACAAAAAGATTTTTGCAATATTAAGAGAAAGCTTTGCCTCAAAGCAACAAAAACAGACACACATGTAAAAAGTAAAATAAAATAATCAAAATTTGAAATAATTCTTTGAATATTAATACAATTATGAAGCAATTGTGTCAATGAAGTGGCAGTATGCAATTTGAATTCATAATTAAAAAATGAAACTGTGTGTTGAACATCAGATTGTATTACAATTTCAAATCTATATGTAATGTACAAATGAAGGACCCTTAATATTACAATGAAATAAAGCTGAATTTCTCAGGAATAAAAACTCAAACATGACTTGACACCAAATGAACAATAAATGACAGGTTATGTAAGGATTTGTGATAAAAGATTTATGTAAATCACTATTGATATGGAATGTTAAGCAAAATAGAAGAAAGAATCAAGGTTATTGTGAAAGAAAATAATATTTAAACTAATTAGCAAGTTAAAACTAAAATAATTTCGAAAATATTAGGTCAATCGGGTTATGAATGAGCAAAACCAATCAAAAATTATAAGCTATGAATGAGATTTTGTCCAATGTAATATTTTTGTAAATCTTTTATGGTCCATGGCATGACATAAAGTATTAAAAAGGGTGAAAAACCTTATAGAAGGGAAGATAAATTTCTAAATATTTAACAATACAAAAAGACTTTTGCAATATTAAAAGAAATCTTTGCCTCCAATCAATAAAATCACTCATCATGCTTCAAGAAAAGTGAACTAACCCTAATTTGAAATAATTCTTCAAATATTCATAAAATTATGTAGCAGTAGTGTCAATAAAATGGTAGTATGGAATTTGAGTCAATAATTAGAAAATGAAACTTTGTGTTGAACATTATTTGACATTACATTTTGAAATCAATATGTAATCTACATATTAAGAACGCTTAATATTGCAATGAAATAAAGCTGAATTTGTCAGGAATAAAAACTGCAACAAGACTTGACAATAAATGAACAGTAACATAAAAGGTTATGTAAAAGTTTGTGATAAAAGAATTATGTAAATCACTATTGATATGGAATATTTAGCAATATATAAGAAAGAATCAAGGTTACTGTGCAACAAAATATATATCTAAACTAATTAGCAAGTTAAAACTAAAGTAATTTCTGAAATATTAGGTCAATCTGTTTGCAAATGAGCAAAACCAATCAAAATATTTAAGCTATGAATGATATATTGTCCAGGTTAATATTCTTGTAAATCATTTATGGTCTATGGTATCATATAAAACATTAAAAAGAGTGAAAAACCTTGTAGGAGGGAAGATAATTTTCTAAATATTTAACAATACAAAAAGATTTTTGCAATATTAAGAGAAAGCTTTGCCTCAAAGCAACAAAAACAGACACACATGTTAAAAGTAAAATAAAATAATCAAAATTTGAAATAATTCCTTGAATATTAATACAAGTATGAAGCAATTGTGTCAATGAAGTGGCAGTATGCAATTTGAATTCATAATTAAAAAATGAAACTGTGTGTTGAACATCAGATTGTATTACAATTTCAAATGTATATGTAATGTACAAATGAAGGACCCTTAATATTACAATGAAATAAAGCTGAATTTCTCAGGAATAAAAACTCAAACATGACTTGACACCAAATGAACAATAAATGACAGGTTATGTAAGGATTTGTGATAAAAGATTTATGTAAATCACTATTGATATGGAATGTTAAGCAAAATAGAAGAAAGAATCAAAGTTATTGTGAAAGAAAATAATTATTTAAACTAATTAGCAAGTTAAAACTAAAATAATTTCGAAAATATTAGGTCAATCAGGTTAAGAATGAGCAAAACCAATCAAAAATTATAAGCTATGAATGAGATTTTGTCCAATGTAATATTTTTGTAAATCTTTTATGGTCCATGGCATGACATAAAGTATTAAAAAGGTTGAAAAACCTTATAGAAGGGAAGATAAATTTCTAAATATTTAACAATACAAAAAGACTTTTGCAATATTAAAAGAAATCTTTGCCTCCAATCAATAAAATCACTCATCATGCTTCAAGAAAAGTGAACTAACCCTAATTTGAAATAATTCTTCAAATATTCATAAAATTATGTAGCAGTAGTGTCAATAAAATGGTAGTATGGAATTTGAGTCAATAATTAGAAAATGAAACTTTGTGTTGAACATTATTTGACATTACATTTTGAAATCAATATGTAATCTACATATTAAGAACGCTTAATATTGCAATGAAATAAAGCTGAATTTGTCAGGAATAAAAACTCCAACATGACTTGACAATAAATGAACAGTAACATAAAAGGTTATGTAAAAGTTTGTGATAAAAGAATTATGTAAATCACTATTGATATGGAATATTAAGCAATATATAAGAAAGAATCAAGATTACTGTGCAACAAAATAAATATCTAAACTAATTAGCAAGTTAAAACTAAAGTAATTTCTGAAATATTAGGTCAATCTGTTTGCAAATGAGCAAAACCAATCAAAATATTTAAGCTATGAATGATATATTGTCCAGGTTAATATTCTTGTAAATCATTTATGGTCTATGGTATCATATAAAACATTAAAAAGAGTGAAAAACCTTGTAGGAGGGAAGATAATTTTCTAAATATTTAACAATACAAAAAGATTTTTGCAATATTAAGAGAAAGCTTTGCCTCAAAGCAACAAAAACAGACACACATGTTAAAAGTAAAATAAAATAATCAAAATTTGAAATAATTCCTTGAATATTAATACAAGTATGAAGCAATTGTGTCAATGAAGTGGCAGTATGCAATTTGAATTCATAATTAAAAAATGAAACTGTGTGTTGAACATCAGATTGTATTACAATTTCAAATGTATATGTAATGTACAAATGAAGGACCCTTAATATTACAATGAAATAAAGCTGAATTTCTCAGGAATAAAAACTCAAACATGACTTGACACCAAATGAACAATAAATGACAGGTTATGTAAGGATTTGTGATAAAAGATTTATGTAAATCACTATTGATATGGAATGTTAAGCAAAATAGAAGAAAGAATCAAAGTTATTGTGAAAGAAAATAATTATTTAAACTAATTAGCAAGTTAAAACTAAAATAATTTCGAAAATATTAGGTCAATCAGGTTAAGAATGAGCAAAACCAATCAAAAATTATAAGCTATGAATGAGATTTTGTCCAATGTTATATTTTTGTAAATCTTTTATGGTCCATGGCATGACATAAAGTATTAAAAAGGGTGAAAAACCTTATAGAAGGGAAGATAAATTTCTAAATATTTAACAATACAAAAAGACTTTTGCAATATTAAAAGAAATCTTTGCCTCCAATCAATAAAATCACTCATCATGCTTCAAGAAAAGTGAACTAACCCTAATTTGAAATAATTCTTCAAATATTCATAAAATTATGTAGCAGTAGTGTCAATAAAATGGTAGTATGGAATTTGAGTCAATAATTAGAAAATGAAACTTTGTGTTGAACATTATTTGACATTACATTTTGAAATCAATATGTAATCTACATATTAAGAACGCTTAATATTGCAATGAAATAAAGCTGAATTTGTCAGGAATAAAAACTCCAACATGACTTGACAATAAATGAACAGTAACATAAAAGGTTATGTAAAAGTTTGTGATAAAAGAATTATGTAAATCACTATTGATATGGAATATTAAGCAATATATAAGAAAGAATCAAGATTACTGTGCAACAAAATAAATATCTAAACTAATTAGCAAGTTAAAACTAAAGTAATTTCTGAAATATTAGGTCAATCTGTTTGCAAATGAGCAAAACCAATCAAAATATTTAAGCTATGAATGATATATTGTCCAGGTTAATATTCTTGTAAATCATTTATGGTCTATGGTATCATATAAAACATTAAAAAGAGTGAAAAACCTTGTAGGAGGGAAGATAATTTTCTAAATATTTAACAATACAAAAAGATTTTTGCAATATTAAGAGAAAGCTTTGCCTCAAAGCAACAAAAACAGACACACATGTTAAAAGTAAAATAAAATAATCAAAATTTGAAATAATTCCTTGAATATTAATACAATTATGAAGCAATTGTGTCAATGAAGTGGCAGTATGCAATTTGAGTTCATAATTAAAAAATGAAACTGTGTGTTGAACATCAGATTGTATTACAATTTCAAATCTATATGTAATGTACAAATGAAGGACCCTTAATATTACAATGAAATAAAGCTGAATTTCTCAGGAATAAAAACTCAAACATGACTTGACACCAAATGAACAATAAATGACAGGTTATGTAAGGATTTGTGATAAAAGATTTATGTAAATCACTATTGATATGGAATGTTAAGCAAAATAGAAGAAAGAATCAAGGTTATTGTGAAAGAAAATAATTATTTAAACTAATTAGCAAGTTAAAATTAAAATAATTTCGAAAATATTAGGTCAATCGGGTTATGAATGAGCAAAACCAATCAAAAATTATAAGCTATGAATGAGATTTTGTCCAATGTAATATTTTTGTAAATCTTTTATGGTCCATGGCATGACATAAAGTATTAAAAAGGTTGAAAAACCTTATAGAAGGGAAGATAAATTTCTAAATATTTAACAATACAAAAAGACTTTTGCAATATTAAAAGAAATCTTTGCCTCCAATCAATAAAATCACTCATCATGCTTCAAGAAAAGTGAACTAACCCTAATTTGAAATAATTCTTCAAATATTCATAAAATTATGTAGCAGTAGTGTCAATAAAATGGTAGTATGGAATTTGAGTCAATAATTAGAAAATGAAACTTTGTGTTGAACATTATTTGACATTACATTTTGAAATCAATATGTAATCTACATATTAAGAACGCTTAATATTGCAATGAAATAAAGCTGAATTTGTCAGGAATAAAAACTCCAACATGACTTGACAATAAATGAACAGTAACATAAAAGGTTATGTAAAAGTTTGTGATAAAAGAATTATGTAAATCACTATTGATATGGAATATTAAGCAATATATAAGAAAGAATCAAGATTACTGTGCAACAAAATAAATATCTAAACTAATTAGCAAGTTAAAACTAAAGTAATTTCTGAAATATTAGGTCAATCTGTTTGCAAATGAGCAAAACCAATCAAAATATTTAAGCTATGAATGATATATTGTCCAGGTTAATATTCTTGTAAATCATTTATGGTCTATGGTATCATATAAAACATTAAAAAGAGTGAAAAACCTTGTAGGAGGGAAGATAATTTTCTAAATATTTAACAATACAAAAAGATTTTTGCAATATTAAGAGAAAGCTTTGCCTCAAAGCAACAAAAACAGACACACATGTTAAAAGTAAAATAAAATAATCAAAATTTGAAATAATTCCTTGAATATTAATACAATTATGAAGCAATTGTGTCAATGAAGTGGCAGTATGCAATTTGAATTCATAATTAAAAAATGAAACTGTGTGTTGAACATCAGATTGTATTACAATTTCAAATGTATATGTAATGTACAAATGAAGGACCCTTAATATTACAATGAAATAAAGCTGAATTTCTCAGGAATAAAAACTCAAACATGACTTGACACCAAATGAACAATAAATGACAGGTTATGTAAGGATTTGTGATAAAAGATTTATGTAAATCACTATTGATATGGAATGTTAAGCAAAATAGAAGAAAGAATCAAGGTTATTGTGAAAGAAAATAATTATTTAAACTAATTAGCAAGTTAAAACTAAAATAATTTCGAAAATATTAGGTCAATCGGGTTAAGAATGAGCAAAACCAATCAAAAATTATAAGCTATGAATGAGATTTTGTCCAATGTAATATTTTTGTAAATCTTTTATGGTACATGGCATGACATAAAGTATTAAAAAGGGTGAAAAACCTTATAGAAGGGAAGATAAATTTCTAAATATTTAACAATACAAAAAGACTTTTGCAATATTAAAAGAAATCTTTGCCTCCAATCAATAAAATCACTCATCATGCTTCAAGAAAAGTGAACTAACCCTAATTTGAAATAATTCTTCAAATATTCATAAAATTATGTAGCAGTAGTGTCAATAAAATGGTAGTATGGAATTTGAGTCAATAATTAGAAAATGAAACTTTGTGTTGAACATTATTTGACATTACATTTTGAAATCAATATGTAATCTACATATTAAGAACGCTTAATATTGCAATGAAATAAAGCTGAATTTGTCAGGAATAAAAACTCCAACATGACTTGACAATAAATGAACAGTAAAATAAAAGGTTATGTAAAAGTTTGTGATAAAAGAATTATGTAAATCACTATTGATATGGAATATTAAGCAATATATAAGAAAGAATCAAGATTACTGTGCAACAAAATAAATATCTAAACTAATTAGCAAGTTAAAACTAAAGTAATTTCTGAAATATTAGGTCAATCTGTTTGCAAATGAGCAAAACCAATCAAAATATTTAAGCTATGAATGATATATTGTCCAGGTTAATATTCTTGTAAATCATTTATGGTCTATGGTATCATATAAAACATTAAAAAGAGTGAAAAACCTTGTAGGAGGGAAGATAATTTTCTAAATATTTAACAATACAAAAAGATTTTTGCAATATTAAGAGAAAGTTTTGCCTCAAAGCAACAAAAACAGACACACATGTTAAAAGTAAAATAAAATAATCAAAATTTGAAATAATTCCTTGAATATTAATACAATTATGAAGCAATTGTGTCAATGAAGTGGCAGTATGCAATTTGAATTCATAATTAAAAAATGAAACTGTGTGTTGAACATCAGATTGTATTACAATTTCAAATGTATATGTAATGTACAAATGAAGGACCCTTAATATTACAATGAAATAAAGCTGAATTTCTCAGGAATAAAAACTCAAACATGACTTGACACCAAATGAACAATAAATGACAGGTTATGTAAGGATTTGTGATAAAAGATTTATGTAAATCACTATTGATATGGAATGTTAAGCAAAATAGAAGAGAGAATCAAGGTTATTGTGAAAGAAAATAATTATTTAAACTAATTAGCAAGTTAAAACTAAAATAATTTCGAAAATATTAGGTCAATCGGGTTATGAATGAGCAAAACCAATCAAAAATTATAAGCTATGAATGAGATTTTGTCCAATGTAATATTTTTGTAAATCTTTTATGGTCCATGGTATCACATAAAATATTAAAAAGGGTGAAAAACCTTATAGAGGGGAAGATAAATTTCTAAATATTTAACAATACAAAAAGACTTTTGCAATATTAAAAGAAATCTTTGCCTCCAATCAATAAAATCACTCATCATGCTTCAAGAAAAGTGAACTAACCATAATTTGAAATAATTCTTCAAATATTCATAAAATTATGTAGCAAATAGTGTCAATAAAATGGTAGTATGGAATTTGAGTCAATAATTGGAAAATGAAACTTTGTGTTGAACATTATTTGACATTACATTTTGAAATCAATATGTAATCTACATATTAAGAACGATTAATATTGCAATGAAATAAAGCTGAATTTGTCAGGAATAAAAACTCCAACATGACTTGACAATAAATGAACAGTAAAATAAAAGGTTATGTAAAACTTTGTGATAAAAGAATTATGTAAATCACTATTGATATGGAATATTAAGCACTATATAAGAAAGAATCAAGATTACTCTGCAAGAAAATAAATATCTAAACTAATTAGCAAGTTAAAACTAAAGTAATTTCTGAAATATTACGTCAATCTGTTTGCAAATGAGTAAAACCAATCAAAATATTTAACCTATGAATGATATATTGTCCAGATTAATATTCTTGTAAATCATTTATGGTCTATGGTATCATATAAAACATTAAAAAGAGTGAAAAACCTTATAGCAGGGAAGATAATTTTCTAAATATTTAACAATACAAAAAGACTTTTGCAATACTAAGAGAAAGCTTTGCGTCCAATCAATAAAATCATACACATCATGTTAAAAGTAAAATAAAATAATCAAAATTTGAATAATTCGTTGAATATTAATACAATTATGAAGCAATTGTGTCAATGAAGTGGCAGTATGCAATTTGAATTCATAATTAAAAAATGAAACTGTGTGTTGAACATCAGATTGTATTACAATTTCAAATGTATATGTAATGTACAAATGAAGGACCCTTAATATTACAATGAAATAAAGCTGAATTTCTCAGGAATAAAAACTCAAACATGACTTGACACCAAATGAACAATAAATGACAGGTTATGTAAGGATTTGTGATAAAAGATTTATGTAAATCACTATTGATATGGAATGTTAAGCAAAATAAAAGAGAGAATCAAGGTTATTGTGAAAGAAAATAATTATTTAAATTAATTAGCAAGTTAAAACTAAAATAATTTCGAAAATATTAGGTCAAACGGGTTATGAATGAGCAAAACCAATCAAAAATTATAAGCTATGAATGAGATTTTGTCCAATGTAATATTTTTGTAAATCTTTTATGGTCCATGGCATGACATAAAGTATTAAAAAGGGTGAAAAACCTTATAGAGGGGAAGATAAATTTCTAAATATTTAACAATACAAAAAGACTTTTGCAATATTAAAAGAAATCTTTGCCTCCAATCAATAAAATCACTCATCATGCTTCAAGAAAAGTGAACTAACCATAATTTGAAATAATTCTTCAAATATTCATAAAATTATGTAGCAAATAGTGTCAATAAAATGGTAGTATGGAATTTGAGTCAATAATTGGAAAATGAAACTTTGTGTTGAACATTATTTGACATTACATTTTGAAATCAATATGTAATCTACATATTAAGAACGATTAATATTGCAATGAAATAAAGCTGAATTTGTCAGGAATAAAAACTCCAACATGACTTGACAATAAATGAACAGTAAAATAAAAGGTTATGTAAAACTTTGTGATAAAAGAATTATGTAAATCACTATTGATATGGAATATTAAGCACTATATAAGAAAGAATCAAGATTACTCTGCAAGAAAATAAATATCTAAACTAATTAGCAAGTTAAAACTAAAGTAATTTCTGAAATATTACGTCAATCTGTTTGCAAATGAGTAAAACCAATCAAAATATTTAACCTATGAATGATATATTGTCCAGATTAATATTCTTGTAAATCATTTATGGTCTATGGTATCATATAAAACATTAAAAAGAGTGAAAAACCTTATAGCAGGGAAGATAATTTTCTAAATATTTAACAATACAAAAAGACTTTTGCAATACTAAGAGAAAGCTTTGCCTCCAATCAATAAAATCATACACATCATGTTAAAAGTAAAATAAAATAATCAAAATTTGAATAATTCGTTGAATATTAATACAATTATGAAGCAATTGTGTCAATGAAGTGGCAGTATGCAATTTGAATTAATAATTAAAAAATGAAACTTTCTGTTGATCATCATATTGTATTACAATTTCAAATGTATACATAATCTACATATTAAGGACACTTAATATTACAATGAAATAAAGCTGACTTTCTCAGGAATTAAAACTCAAACATGCCTTGACACCAAATGAACAATACATGACAGGTTATGTAAGGATTTGTGATAAAAGAATTAAGTAAATCTCTGTTGATATGGAGTGTAAAGCAAAATGTATGAAAGAATCAAGGTTATAGTGCAAGATAAAAATTATTTCAAATAATTAGTAAATCAAAACTAAACAAATTTTTAAAATATGAGGTCAATCTCTTTGGAAATGAGGAAAACTATTCAATTTGTTTAAGCAATCAATAAGATAATGTCCAATGTAATAATCTCGTAAATCATTTATGATCCATGGCATCATAAAAAACATAACAAATAGTGAAATACATTACAGAATAGAACATAACTTTCTAAGAATGTAGCAATACAAAAAGTCTTTTGGTAATATTAAAAGAAATTTTTGCCTCCAAGCAGTAAAATCAGACACATCATGCTATAAATAAAGTGAAATAACAACAATTTGGAAATATTTCCTTAATTATTCATGCATTTATGAAACATTTCTTTGAAGAAAATGGCAGTATGTAATTTAAATCAATAATTTGAAGATGCAATTGTGTGTTGAACATGACTTTGTATCGAATTTCAAATAAATATGTATTCTACATGGAGTGATTACTTTATATTGCAGCGAATAAAGCTGAATTTCTGAGGAATTAAAACCCAAACATGAATTGATACCAACAATAAATGAAAGGTTATATGAGGATTTGTCTTATAAGAACTATGTGAATTATTATTGATATGGAATAGAAAGTAAAATGTAAGAAAGAATCAAACTTACAGTTCAAGAAAGTAAATATTTCAAGTAATTAGTAAATTTAAAGTAAATAAATTTTTAATATATTAGGTCAGTCTGTTTGATAATGAGCAAAACTAATCTAATTGTTTATGTTATCAAAGTACAAAATCCATTTTATATTAAAGAAAATCATTTATGATCCTTGGTATCATTTAAAATATATCAAATAGTCAAATACATTAAAGATGAGATTATAATATTGATCAAAACAAAAAGACTTCTGCAATATTAAGAGAATCCTTTGCCTCCAAGCAATAAAATCGAACACAATATACTATATATTATATGAATTAAAAATAATTTCAAATAATATCTGAAACATTCATGCAACTATAAAACAATTGTGTGAATAAAATGGCAGTATGCAATTTAAATCAATGAAATAAAATTGTGTGCTGAACATAAGTTTGTATCCCAGTTTTAAATGGACATGTAATCTACATTGATAGAATACATTTTAATACAATAGAAAACCTGCGTTTCTGAAGAATTAAAATACAAACATGACTTGACAAAAAATTTACAATAAATGGAAGGTTAAATGACGATTTTTCTTATAAGAATCATGTAAATTATTTTTGATAAGGAATGTTAAGCAAAACGTAACAAAGGATCAGGTTTATTGTGTACGAAAATAAATATTTCAAATACTTAATAAATGAAAATTTTAAAAGATTTATAAAATATTAGATTAAATTGTAGGCAAATGAGCTAAAACAAAAAAGAATTTTTAAGCTATATAATTTAATATCTATGCAAATCATTATGTTTCTTGGAATCAAATAAAGTACTCAAATTCATTAAAAAAAAAACTTTAAAAATAATTAGCAAAACAAAATTTTACCAAAACCACATTTGAAATGTTGAATTTTGAATTTTCCCACATTTGAAATGAAAATTTTGTATCCAAGTAATAAAATCAGACTCATAATATAAATAAAATAAAATAATGATAATTTAGAAATAATTTCTTAAATATTCATACAAATTTCAAAGAACATTGTGAATAAAATGGCAGTATGTAATTTAAATCAATAATTAGAAAATAAAAATGTTTGTTTTATATTTGTTTTTATTTGAATTTCATGTGGATATGTAATATATATAGAGGGAATGCTTTATATTGCAATGAAATAAATGCTGAATTTCAGCTGAATCCAAAACTAAATGTAAATTGACACCAAATGTGAAAAGAAAATGAAAAGTATATTGCCCCATTTCAGAGTGACGAATAAACTGAATTTCTGTGGAATTGAAAACAAAACTTGATTTAACAATAAAATAACAATCATTGAAATGAAAAGTGATGATTTGTGATATAAGAATTATGAAAATTACTATTGGTGCGGTGTATGAAGAAGAAGCTGATTCTGCAAGGAAATAAATATTTCAAATACTCAGAAAATGAAAACAAAAAAGATTTAAAAAATAATATAAGAATATTTTGCCTTATAAGAAAAATGCATTAGATTGTTTAAGCTATCAATGACATAAAGTCCAATTTAATATTTATTTAAATCATTTATGTTTCTTGGTATCATATAGAACATAACAAAGGAGGAAATCTATTAAAAGAGAGAAGAAATCTTTTTTTTAAAAATAATTAGAAAAACAAAATAAAAAACTTATGTTATGTTATGAGGAAAAAAATGACTCTAAGTGCAAAAACAGACACTTTATACTATAAATAAATAAAACAATAATCATTTGTTTATAGTTTCTTTCACTTTGATGCAATTATTAAACACTTGTGTGAATTCAGTGTATATTTCATTCGATTCTTGGAAAAAAATTTAGTGTTGAAAATAAGTTCTCATTCCAATTTCAAATGAAACACACATAATCTTCATAGATAGAAAGCTTTTCATTGTAATGAAATAAATCTGAACTTCATTTGAGTTGAAAGCTAAATATAACTTAACTGCAAAAGACAAAAGAAACTGAAAAGAATATTGTCCCATTTCAAAGTAATGAATAGGACTACATGAGTCATTTATGAAATTCAGTAAAAGCGTGAGATTCAAAATTCAAGTAAAATATTTTTCATCGGTGTTACCAGATAAGATATAAAAAACAATTAAGCCTATTGTCCAAAAAATCTTTCAAATGCTTAATAAATCAAGACTAATTGCAATATTAGGAGAGTCTGATGTCCGAACAGCAAAAACAATCAGACAGTTCATGTTATACAATATGCAATAACCAAAAATCAATAAACGAAGTGGACATGTATTACAATATGCTTCGTAAATTTTACTGATATTGAATAAAAACATTATTTGAAGAGTCACAGTGAAGTATGAATAGAAAGTTTTTAATGAATGCCAAAATACACTGCTATAAAAATGTATGTAGAAATCAGTTGTGTATACAGAAAAAATAAAGACAATTCAAGCAATTTAATTACAGAAAAGGATTTAGAATATCACTCTGTAACCAATTCAGCATAAATATGTTTAAAAATTACAATTAATGCTCACAATTCATAAAAAAAATATGTAATGAACTTCAGTTTCAAGGGTCTACTATGTTCAAATCAAGAAATAAATATACACGCAAAGAAGAAATTAGAACACAAGGAAACAATTAGTATATTACAACAGTATAATAATGTAACCACTTAGATTCATGAAGTAACATACATTTAAAATGTAAATGCTAAACTTACAGATAATAATAAAGACTAAATAAATAATAATTTCGATTTCTAAAAATTAGATGATTCATAAATATTTCTAATATTCTGAGTAAAAAAAGTGAAAACAAGCAGTGGAGTTAAAATTATTATTTGCTATTATTGATTCTAAAAATATAACTTAAGTCAGTAAATAAAACTCTTCAGATAAAAATTTAAAAAGCTTACCATTGATAAATTTTTTCAAACCCAGAAGATTTCCATAACCTTCACTTTCCATCTAAATTAAGCCTGGAAAAAAGGGAAGAAAAATTTTTCAAATCTTTTCTTAACAACAAGAACAAACAGCAGAAGTTTTAGAAGTCAAGAAAGAATTTTTTAGGGCCATTTGAGTTTGCAGATTCTAAAACCTACACTGTTTCTAGGAAAGAAACAATAAGCTTAGAAATAATAGATATTCTTAATACTTAGTTGCCTGCGGGCCTTAAGGTATACTGATTTCAATATATATATATATATATATATACCGACTGTTTTCGAAAGTTTGTAAATTGTTGAGCCAATGTTGCACACGGATCCTCTTAATTATATGGATAACTTTTTTGTCATGTCATTTTGAAAGACCCTATTCATTATAGCAAAAATTAGCTGAAATATTCTGCTTTGGAAACAACAACATTTACATACAGTGAGGATATATCTAATCTAGTTTCTACGTCATTGCCTGCTATTTATTAGAATATGTAATTGCACATTACATAATTTAGATTCGGAATTAAAATATTAGATTATCAGTATTTTCTATATCTATTCATTACGAATTCTTTTTAGACGTTGCTCTATCCTGTCTGAAGTTTATAATATAAACTTTTGATCTTCATTGTGGTTCTGCTTTTTATGTGTGCTACAACTGCTGGAAATAAAATCTTTTCATGCAATTCAAGGACATTGGGATGATTAATATAGTTATTTTTCACAAATGTTAACATTTTTGCTTTCTCGGATGAAAATAAATAGAGCTCAATATTTAATGATCGAAGAACCTATATATGTTTGCCAGCACCAAAAAAATCACAAAAGAGGAACTCAATGAATTGATAAGGGAACTTGGACTGTTCAAAACTTTCAGCATTTAAATTAAAGGAGGTAAAAAAAAAGAAAAAATTAAGCTTCCTTCACTTCCTGGTCAAAGTCCAGGAAGTGAATGAAAACGCACCGGGAACTCTTTCAGTAGCCGTAAGGTTATCAAAAGGCGAGTTCAATGAAATGCGAAGGTTTCCATGAGAAAGATCGCTGATGAACTGGAAATAAAGGACAGATCAGTGCAACAAATGATAAAATAAGAGCTTGGACTGAAGCCTTACAAGGTCCAGAAATTTCAGCTTCTCACTGAAGAAAACAAACTCGTGCGGCTTCAAAACTTTTGAAACTGAGAGAGATTCCTTTTCCTTACTGAGAAGGTCTTTACCGTCCAAAAGCTTGTAACTCCTAGAACTACAGGATCTGGTCTGTAGACGCACTAAGCACTTCCGCAAATGTTTGACATCACAAAAATCCAAAGTCGCTCAGGGTCTGGGGCGGAATTTGCGAAAGCTGCTAAACATGTCTGGTTTTTGTGGATGAGGGAGCTAAAATAATTCAAAAAGTGTACCAGTGGAACATTCTAGGAGCCTTTATATTTCCAAGGGCCAAAACGCACTTCGGGAATGTAAAGTGGGTATTTCAACAAGACTGCATCAATTCACAAGGCTAAAAAAACAGAAGAGTGGTGGAAGAAACATTTTCTGGACGTGACATCATCTGGAGAATGGGTACTAAAATCGCCGAATCTCAATCTCATGATTAAAGTGTATGGTCCATTTTGGAGTCTAGGGCTCGCTTTAAACGATATGACAGTTTGGACTCTCTAAAGCAATAGCTTCTGCGGGAATAGGATAGATTAAAGAAAGAAGACTTGCGGCCATTGCTGAAAATTTCAATAAGTGTTTGCGCCTCTGCATCACTGCAAATCCGACCACTTCGAAGCAAGTTAAATTTATTTATTAGTAAACGTCTAATCTTATTATTATTTGTTATATTTTGTTTATTTATTTATTTTTAATCAAGTTATATTAAAATTTGTTTGTCCGGGTTTTTCTGCAGCACCCTGTATATATATATATATATATATATATATATATATATATATATATATATTTCCATTGATGGTTTACATTATTGCCCTGATATCCAAATCGTTTTTATTGTTTCATCAAATATGTAAACACGTGATTTTCGTTCCTTGTGAAAAGCTTAAGAAGACGGATTCAGATTAATATCTATGTAGCTTAGAAGACCAATAATAATAATAATAAAGCGAAATTACAATACCGCAAAACTTACAAGAGAGATGTACCAGATATTTAAGTCTTTATAGCGCTATGATATCATGGGACTGGTCCCCATTAGAAAAGCTCATGTACATAATATGTAAGACAATTAAAATAAACGGCTTTAATGTCTGGTAGTTTGGTGGCATCGTGGATATGAAATTTAATCTAAACGATAATATCAAAAATCCCGACGAACCAGCTGGTTCCCAAAGGCATTTAATTAAAAACAATTCAGAAATGAATGCAATTTTTAGTTCATTGAATTTTTCAAAATATACTGGAATTTTACCAAATATCTTAATATTAATTTAATAAGAAATATAAGGACCAATGAAAAATTTCGAATTACAAACCAATTTGCTTTAAAAGTTTAATTAGACAGGCGTCACTATAAATAGAATTCTTTGAATTCTTTCTAGGAATTGAAAAATATTGCGTCATTTTTAGGAATCTGAAAAATACAATCTCAACGGCACTTTTGTTTTCGGCCGTTACATAGGGATATCCTATCTTCGCACCTTACAGTACTTTCAGCCAGAGCAAGGAGGCACCAATATCGATATCCTGGAGGATCTTGATACCTTTATCCGGAATAACGTGGCTCTCCTTAAGGATAAAAATTATTTTGAGGGGAAAACTTTCTTCAATAAAATTTTTTTTACGATTTTCTCCCGATTAGATTTTTTTTTTTTTCAACAGCAATTACGAATATTGTAGACGAATGAATAATTGTCTTGGACGTAGTTAGGAATAAAAGCCTTGGTATCACAGTATCATACATTTTTGAAAAGAGAAGATATCTTTGCTTTTGGTCAATTGGAGCACATCCCAATAATAATAATAATAATAATAAAAAAATTAGAGAATATGAGTCATATTTTTGCAAGGCAGCAAGATGCATTTAAACCGAAAACCTTATTAAAGTTGCAGGAGTACATTGCTAGAGCTAATGATACATTTTACAAAAGAATTTGCATGTTGATTGATAGAAATTGCATGCACTCTACAAATGTCAGCATGTACAGGCGAAAAGACTCTCAGAACATCTTGAATTGTTAAAAATTATATATGTACAGAAAGGCTTCAAAGCTTCGTGATCTTCGCGGTGCATAGTGAAAGATCTGGAAAATTAGATTTGCATCCCATAGCATGAAAAAAAAAAAAAAAAAAAAAAAAAAAACAGAAATGTATCGAAAACGCAAAATTCCGCTGCAAAAATGTCATTAGGACCTACAATTCCTGTTTTATCATATTTTTCAATAAAACATGACAAATCTGCTCACTTTTGGTTATGTTTCTTTAATAATACAAAATACATTACATTTTTTTTTGTAATATGATATATACCAAACATAAAGGGCCCCAAAACTATATAATTTATTCATAAATATTAAAATTAAATACATTCCTCATGTTTAAATAATTCGCATATGCTCTGCTATTCTTACATGTGAAACCCATATGATGAATATAGTAAAAATATTTAAACGTTGCTTAAACAAAAGTTGTTGAGACGTACGTACAAATAACATATATTATCGCAATTGAATTCAAAAATTTATAATTTGACCGTCCGGTCGTATTTTTTGTTTGTTTGTTTGAGCCTGCATTTAAAAAAGCACCATTTAAGGAAAAAGAATTACGTTATTTGAGGCTACCTATTTCATTGGTGGGATAATTATTTCTTCTAAAATATATAAAATCAA
Source organism: Argiope bruennichi (assembly GCF_947563725.1). NCBI lineage: Eukaryota > Metazoa > Arthropoda > Arachnida > Araneae > Araneidae > Argiope > Argiope bruennichi. Next base: position 42,159,047 of record NC_079162.1, on the reverse strand, counting down.
AATAGTACACTACATAGAAGAGATAAATTCCCTACAGATTTTGACAATATTTTTATATCAAGTTCACGCAACGAATTATTCATCAAATAAATAAATAAATAAAAGTTTGGATAAAATTTGATAGGGCCATTCATCATTGCCCCTCAATCGGACAGATCTTACCCACCTGTTGGGCGTCATTTAATGCGGTACTTGATGTACACTCATGTCCAAAATTAAGGTCACAAAGATGTTTTTCAAAGTAATTCTAAATGGCTACCAGTAAAATTTAAACAAATTATATTTTATATATTGTGAAGGACCAGCAACACGATATTAGCCTTTGTTTTGGGAAAAAAATATTGTTCAGCATTAGTTTTTGAGGAACTACTGAAATTAGACCGTTTAGGCATCTGGGGTTTTTGCCTGCAATTTTGTGAATATTGAATTAAAACAAAAAAATTAACATGTTTTCAGTGAGAATGAGTTCTCATAATCCTTTAGACGATTCATTGAGATGGAGAGCCGTTGGCAGGCTTGAAGCTGGGCAGTCTTAAGCGGAGGTGGCTCGATGATTACAAGTGGTACCGAAAGTGGTATCCAGGTTGTGGAATCAATTCCAAACAAGTGGTACTGTAACCAGGAAGGCCGGCCAAGGCCGTCACAGAACAAAGACGCCTGCACAGGATCGCTATTTGGCATTAAGCGCACGACGTCATAGGCTGACACGGCTCCTCAACTTGCTCTTGACCTTGCTGCTGCGTCTGGAATAAGAATTTCCAGACAAACAGTATACAGACGTCTAGCAGAGAGTGCCCTTTATGCCCGGTGACCAGTTCAGTGTGCCCCTTTGACTGCATCAAACAGAAAAGCCCGGTTCTTGTGTTGCCTAACACAGCAAGAATGGGGGCGTGTTCTTTTCAGTGATGAGTCGCGATTTACCACACAGAGTGACACTTGTTGAATCTTCATCTGGAGAGATCGAGGAGCTCGCTATCATCCCTCCTACATAAAAGAAACCGACAGACTTGATGGTAGAGGAATCCTTGTCTAAGGTGGCATAATGTTGGGCAGTCGTACACCACTGCACGTCTTCGATGCGGGTACTGTCAATGCACATCTCTATAGAGATGAGATCCTTAAAGCCTATGTAAGGTTGTTCCGGGGTGCTTTTGGCCGAGACTTCATATTTATGGACGATAACGCGCGTCCACACAGAGCCCAGATCGTTGATGATTTTCTTGAGGAAGAGGATATTCGACGTATGGACTGGCCTTCGAGGTCTCCGGATCACAATCCTATTGAACATTTTGGGGATGGTCTCGGAATACCCATTGCACAGCGCAACCCCCCTCCTAATACCCTCCAAGAGTTAAAAGCCGCGCTTTTGAAAAAATGGGCTTTGTTGCCCCAAGCATTTATTGACACCCTCATAAATAGTATGAAAGCTCGTTGTGAAGCCTGTATAGCAGTGCACGGTAGTCACATTCCATATTAGACAGGTTTTTCCCGAGATAAATGCTTTATCTCTGATTCATAATGTAACACTTTTTGATATACCCTGTTTCTTAATTCCCAATTAAAATCTTTTTCATGTTGTTATGTGTCTATGTTCTTTCTTCCATTGTAGAAGTGCCTGTGCCAAATTCCGTGGCAACACAGTGAATAGTTTTTCATTTTTCTCAGATTTTATGTTTGTGACCTTAATTTTGGACATGAGTGTAGAATATCAGTAATCCGTGTAACGAGGGCACATTCTTCTGATAATTCAATTATTAACATTTTCATTGCGTCCCAAATTTGTGTTATCTGTGAGTGTAGTCACTCTTTTATTTATTAGTTAAAGTATAATAACGAAACGTTTGTTCAGTTAATTATTGATTTGGAGAATAAATCGATGTACATACAATTAGGAAAATTTCTGTAGTATAAAGATTAAAAAAAAAAAAAAAAAGACATTTGTGTATTGAAAATTACACCTGATATATTTAAAAAAATTCTCGGCTAATTTTTTTTGCTCGGCTCGTTAAGTTTTCAAATTTTTATGCACTTACTTTACTTTGTTTATTTATCTTTAACACCATCATCATTTAGCAATTAATTGTAATGATTAGATGATTTGATAAACGTCGACTGAAGAAAATAGATTAATATTTAAGACAGAAATCGAACGATCTACTCATCTATTAAAATTAATCTACATTTGAATCGATGAGGAAAACTTCGATTTTGACGAATACGAGTATTTTGAGCACAAGAAGCAAAATCGATATTTTCTCCCAAAGCAAACAGTTTTGGAGCTTATGTAATTTGGAGCTACAAGCAAAAAGATCAACTTCTACTCCTGCCTTTTAATCGATTTACAAACGACTCAACATGATTGGTCATTCTTCAACCCCTACCTCCACCCACTTCCCTCTCCAGTTTCCATGGAGAACTGCTCTTCTGGCTGGCGCTTTCACTTTTCGCCTCGAGGTTTTTGACATCGCCAACAGATGGCGCTCTAAAACAATGTTGCTCCTCTGAATGGTTTCTTCTTAAATGTCGGTATTGCTACCGTTTCGAAATCGCGGCTATTTCGTGACGTCATGAGCTGTAAAGGCAAGTAGGCGCTAAAGAATAAATGCAACTGAATCCGAATTTTCGAACACAAAACAAGACTGTGCCACACTTAAGCAGTCCCGTCGCGCATATGTCTTATAAGCGCTTTTCTGCAGTGACAGACAAAAGGGCTTATTAACACTTAAGGAAGTTTTAATAATATAATAACAATATGAAATTTTTTTCAAAAATTGTTTTAAATTTGATTTTTAAATATGTAAACAGTTTGTTCTTTGTTAAAACATATAATAAAACACATTATTGAAAAAATTATGCATATATTTCTAATAAAAAAAAAGCAAGTGGAGCGAAATAATATACTAATCATATCTAATACCAAATATACTGCTTTACACTATTATCTTATAAATAAAAACAAATTAATTTACATATGTAATATGTTAATGATTTGAAAAATATACATCTAAAAAGAAATACGTTATGTAGATAAGTAAATAATATTTCATTATAGCTATTTATTAACTTTAAATTATATTAATACTTTAAATTGTTTCACATAAATTCAATTATGTTATTATTTATTTAATTAAAAAAGCATATAAAATATTTATAATAAACAAATAAACTGAAATAATTTTAAACAAAATAGTTACAGAGAAGTTTAACTTTGCAGACTTTGTGTTTTTGCAAACTGATTTATAAGTAAATTCATACCTAATTTTTGTAAAATAACACTTTCAATAGAAATAATCCCAAGATTTGTCAATCTCTCTTGACCCAGTATAGATCTCAGGTAAATTTTTATTTATGAAAATTTTTTTAAATATGAAAATAATTTGTCTGCTATATAACCGACCCTAATATAGCAAATAGATCATTTGCGAAATGTTAATAAAAGATGGTAGAGAAATAACTAATTAAATTGTTCAAAAACATATAACTTAAATAGAAAAGCAACATTTATTCTACAATTTTGCAAAATGTTTATGTATAACTGTCATACTTTTTATGATACTTTGATTGCCTTCACCTAAAGCTACTTCCAGTTTTTTTCATAAATTGAACTGATCTTGCTCAAAGTATTTATTTAAGTCAAATAATTCAGAAAACTTTAAAAACTGCTTAATGGGAGGAAAAACGATCTTACATTTCACTTAAAGATGGCATAGCAACAACTAACCTTTGAAAAAAAAAATACTTTGAAGTTTTACTTATTTGCTCTGTATAGGTTATCAGATAGCTGTTCTCTGTAAACTGGTATTTTTAATGAAGGAAAAACAACCTTTGTGCACTGATGGCTATTAAAAAATTAAATTGCAGGTTGGAAATTATATATTAAAAAGATGTTAAAAATGTACTCAGTGTTTTACAAATTCAAATTAACTATTCACATGCTTCTGAGTAAGGCAAAATTTATATAAAAATGGAAAATAATAAAATCAATCATAAAAAGATGATGATTGTAATAGCATTTATCACAAACTGCTTTTGGCAACCAGCTGTTTGTCAGGGATTAATAGTCACAAAATTTTGAATTAAATATTTAAAGTAATTTGATCTTAATAGCTACTTCAGCAAAATATTTTTAAGTTTCAAATTTTTATAATATTATAGTATAAAAATTTTCATACTATTCAGAAGCTGTGTAATGAACTTCCCTAATTTTCTATCAACTCCCATAAAATTTGTAAAATATTGATACATTTCTATTTTTAGCATTTTAATAATGCACAACATAAAACATAACATAGTAAAATTTGGCATTTTTCTTCATGTTTAAACTATATTTTAAATATAAATTTAAATCTTTTACAGATTTTCCCCAGAAATAAGTAAATATATTATTTGCTTTCCTGAAACTTGCCTTGCCAATAAGGAATTGTGTTAGGGACAAAATTTTAATTTCACTATTTTACACATTTCATAATTTTTTCTATTAATACCTATGGTAATTCGTATTATAAATAAAACCAAAAAATACCTGCATCTTTAATAGTGACTTTGATCAATAACTCTAGTGTTCTTCTAAAATCCTTATGTTTTTCTTAATTATTGTTAACAATACCTTTAACATTTGTTTAGAATTTTTATGTATGTTTGTATTCTTGTTGCAAAATATACCCACAATATTTTTAAAAATTCATTAAATATAGAAAAATACTTATACATCAAAGTATAATGGAAAGATAATTTTTGGAATTTTAAGATTATGTAAAAATCATTTTTGAATTGTAATATTTTCGTAAGTTTCTGAAGAGAAACGCCAAATTTCGGGTTAATTTCTTATAGAAATTTCAAAAAACACCCAATGTCAAAATTATTGAATTGCTAAGTTTGGTACCTCTAGAATATACAGTCTAATATGCAGAAACTCAAACAAAAACGCACACAGGGGAAAAAAAGGAAATTTTATACAACAACTTGTTTAAAAACCAAACAGACAGAAAAATAAATTATCACAATTTGATACCAATGGAATTTTATATCACATGCGGAAGAATTGTGGCAACAATTGTGTATTTTGTATTCTTACAAACTTTTCCTTACTGTTAAAAAAATTCTCTAAAATGAACACAAAAAAATAGACAGAAAGAATAATAAATAATAACGATTCGGTTATGCAGAGATAAATTTCGAATAAAGAATACTGTCAAATACAAATTTTAAATAGAAATGGGAGAAATTAACAAAGTAAATCGATAAAAAGATTACTTAAGCAGAATATTTTCCCTACGCTAAGGTTAAAATTTGTTTTCATATTGGAATAAACATAATACAACAGAAAGAGATAACACATTAAAAAATAAGTGATACCAGAAAAAAGCTATTGAAATGACAAGAAGACTAACCTAAAATTCAGGCAATTATTTCTTATCTTTGGCCCTAGAAAACTTTTAAAAATTAACATATTTTTGTTGTTAAAGGAAAGAAACCATAAAAAAAATTAAGAAAAAAATATACAAACCTTATGAATATGACCAGAGAAACATTATGATTCTTTTCTTTTTTTTCTTTTTGGTTAAGTACAGTACATTATTCTCGAAGCATATATAGAATAAGCAACTTTGTGAAAATAGTTTCTACAATAACTCTAAAGAAGAAGAAACAAAAATAGTTTGTGCATATATCACAATTAAACACACACATAAAACTTTGAAATATATATGACTAGCAGACGAAAATTCCATCCTGAAGTTAACATTTTTCTCAATTCAAATAAATTATTTGCATGCCTTACAGATTTGTAAACTAATGCAAACTATTTGTAACTCATTTGTAAACTAATGCTTTGTAATGCAGATAATGCAATGTAAACAGATTTACATTGCATTAATATATATGCAGAAAAAAGATATTTAGAGGAAAAAAATCATATTTAATAACATTTATCATTTATATGTTCAGAGTAAAACGCATACGATTCAAATTTTTTTTTAGCAGAAACACTAACATGAAATATTTTCCAATGCATAATAAAATACACTACAAAAAATTAAATTATGAAACTTAAATATGACCAATCTTCTTAAAATATAGGAAATATAGTCAACTATAAATAATAAAAGATAACCTTGCAGCTTTAGAATTTTTTTTATATCAGTTAGAAAATTTAAGTGCATGGAACACTTAGAAGGTAATATATCTAAGGACAAAACTGAAGCATAGTATTCCATTCGAAAAATTTAAAAAAATAGATCCCAAATCAACACAGTAAAAGAAAAATTTAAACACCAAGTGGCATGAAATGAAAATTAAAAAATTGCACCATATTCTTTCTCCAAATTAACCTTCAGGAAATTCCTGTTAAATTAAACAGAATTCACTGAAAAAAAAAAGAATGAATAAAACAGAAGCACGGGGATCAGTCAAGTCAATGAAATAAGAATAAACTCCAATCAAGGTTGCAAAATAAGAAAATTCAAGACAAAAATGAGAAGTCTAGAGCGAAACTACAATTTAGAACAAAAGGAAATCATTTCTAAACTTTGGAATCTAAGAAATTAAACCATCTTGTTATTCAAGAAAATAATCTTTTCAAAATAATTAGTTAAACAAAAAAGAAATAAATCTTCATCATATAATGAGAAACTTTTACCCAGGAAAAAACAAATCTGATTTTTCACTACATTAAATGAATGAAATAATAAATTACAAATCATGTTTTCAGTATTCCAACAATTAAACATACTTTGTGTAATATAAAGGCAGTACAAAAATTACTTCAAAGGCAGGAAAAATTCATTCAGTGCACCTTATATATGGTTCTTAAGAAATAAAATTTATATTGCATTCAAATTAATATGCACCTAAATTTAAATAACAAATAAACATGACTAGCCACAAAATGCCCAATGAATGCTTTGGCCTGTTACTAAGATTTATTATTTTGAAACCATTTAGAACTGTCACATGCATAAAAGAAAATTCTGAAAATTTGAAATAGATCACATAACATCCATTATCAGAAAACAAATAATTAAGGAATAAATTTAATTCTGTGAGTTTTATATTGCTACTTTAAATTTTTTTTCGAATATTTGCCTAAAATTAGCAATGTAACAAATGAATGTATGATAAAATGAATAATAAATGAAAGGTTATGCGAGGTTTTTGATATAAGAATTATGTAAATTATTATAAATATGGAATATCAAGCAAAATGTAAAAAAAAAAAAAAAAAAAAAAAAAAACATTTTACAGTGCAAGAAAGTAAATATTTGATATAGTTATGAAATAAAAGCTAAACAGATACTTAAAATACTAGCTCAATCTCTTTGACAATGAGCAAACAAGATCAGACTGTTTATGGTATCAATGATATAGAGTCCAATTTAATATCAAAGTAAAACATTTATGATTCTATTATCATACAAAACATAAAAAAGTCAAATACATTAAAGAAAAGAAGATTACATTCTAAATTTTTAGGAAAACACAATTAAAAGATCCACATTTGCAATGCCAATAGAAAATTTACCTTCCAAGCAATAAAGTCAGACTCATCATGTTATAAATAATGTGTAATAAAAAAAAATTGCATATATTTTTCTTAAATATTCATGCAACTTTGTAACAATTCTAAGAATAAAATGGCAGTATGTAATTTACATCAATAACTAGAAAATGAAAATGTGTTTTTAACATGAGTTTTATTTCCAAGTTCAATCGAATTTGTAATCGAGAGAATATATTATTTTGAAATGAAATAAACCTGACTTTCTGTGGAATTCAAAACCAAGCATGACACAACACAAAAAGCACAATAAATGAAAGTTTGTGATATAAGAATTATGTAAATTATTATTGAATTGGAATATCAAGCAAAATGTAAGAAAGAACCAACCTTAATGTGCCAGAAAGTAAGTATTTCAAATAGCTATTAAATAAGAATTTTAAAATATTAGCTGAATCTTGTTGACAATGAGCAAACACAATCAGATTATATAGTAACAATGATATAGGATTATATTTAATATTAAAGTAAAACACTTATGATTCTAGTATCATTCAAAACATAACAAATAGTCAAATATATTAAAGTAAAGAAAATAACATTCTAAATTTTAGGAAAACACAATAAAAAGAAACACATTTGCAATGCTAATAGAAAATTTTGCCTCCAAGCAATAAAATCATACTCATCGTGCTTAAATAATGTGTAATAAACAAAATTTGCAAATATTTTCCTTAAATATGCATGCAACTATGTAACAAATGGCAGTATGCAATTTTAATCAATAACTAGAAAATGAAAAAATGTGTTGAACATGAGTTTTTAATCTATGTTCAAATAAATAAGTAACATACGTTGAGAGAACACATTATATTTGAATGAAATAAACCTGACTTTCTGTGGAATTCAAAAACAAACATGACATGACACAAAATGAATAATGAATGAAAGGTTAAGTGTGGATTTGTGATAAAAGAATTATGAAAATTATTATTAATATGGAATATCAAGCTAAATGTAAGAAAGAATCAACCTTACTGTGCCAGAAAGTAAGTATTTCAAATAATTATTAAATCTAAGCTAAACAGATTCCGTAAAAGCATTTTTAAAAAAAAAGCCAGTAAGGATTTTTTATTTTTGAAGAACTACGATGTTCTAAGAAAAAAATAAAATAATTTATGTAAGACAGTAAGGCAAGGACTCCATTTTCTGATAATCTCGTACTTCTAATTACAACAGACAAAGACAAAATTAGAACACAATGAAAAAACACTTAATATATTACTATAGTATAATAATGTAAGCACTTAGTTTCATGAAACAACATACATCTAAAATACAAATGATAAGCTTACAGATTCCTTAACTAATAGTAATTTCCAATTCTAAAACTAGATGATTCGTAAATTTTCTTAGTATTCCGAGCAAAAAAAAAAAAAAAAAGTGAAAACAAGCAGTGGAATTAAAATTATTATTTTCTATTATTGATTCTGAAAATATAACGTAAGTCAGTAAATAAAACTCTTCAGATAAAAGTTTTAAACGCTTACCATTGATAAATTTTTTCAATCCCGGATAATATGGAAATCTTCAATTCCCATCCAAATTAAGTCTTGGAAAAAGGGAGAAAGAATATTTTCAAACCTTTGCTTAACAATAAAACATTTTTTAGGGCCCTTTGAGCTTGCAGATCCTAAAACTTGCCCTGTTTTCAGCAAATAAACAATAAGATTAGAAATAATACATATTCTTAACATTTAAGCCGCCTGCTGCTCCTAACATATGCTGATGATTTTAATTATTGTAGGTTTTGATGTCTGTCTTTTGAAAGTTTGTAATTTTGTTGTTGTTGTTGTTGAATCCTTAATTATCTGGATGATTAATATTTTTGTCACGTCATTGTAAAAGACCCTATTCATCACAGCAAAAGTTAGCTGAAATTTTCTGATTTGGAAAAAAAAAAAAAAAAAAAACTTTACATGCAGTAAAGATATACCCAATCTAGTTTCTACACCATTGCCTGATGTTCATTAAAATATGTAATTGCTCATTACATCATTTAGTTTCAGAATTAAAATATTATATTAAACATAGCTACTGGTTCTTTTATCAGTATTTTCTATATCTATTCATTACGAATTCTTATCAGAGGTTTCTCTTTCCTGTGTGAAGTTTGTATTTAAAAGTTTTGCTATTCAATGTGCTTCTGCTTTTCATATGTGCTATACCTGTTGAAAATAAAAGCTTTCCATGCAATCCAAGGAATTTGGAATGATTAACATAATTATTTTCAAAAACATATAGTAATATTAATAATATTCCTTTGTCAGATGAAGTTTAACAGAACTCTATATTTAATAAAGTAAGTACTAATATACACTTGACAGCACAAAAAAATTCAAAAAAGAGGAAATCAATGAATTGATAAGAGAATTTTGACTGCTCAGAGCTTTTAGCACTTAGATTAAGGGATATGAAATAATGGAGGGAAAAATTCTGAAGCAGAATATTAAAATATTAATTTACAGAATTAAATAGAAGAAAATTATGTATGCTAAAATTATGTATGTAATATGAAACATATATCAATTATGCATCCAACAATTCAGGCAGTGTTGATTTATTATTGTGCAAGAATGAATGTTAATTATGGGGCTGTAAAATTTGCAATTTATTTACATTCTTATGCTGCATTGATGCAAAGATATATGAACTGAGGTCTGCAATTTTCAACATATTCTGGCCTCACAGGAAATTCTTTCTATTCTTTTATTCCGCACTTTTTTTTTTTTTTTTTTACAAATTTGTAACTGGCAATGCATTTTCTTTTCTGTTAGCAGATCAATATCTATTTCCCTCTGATTTTAATGATATGCTTAAATTTGAGTATCCATGAACGTTATGTATAGAGAAGATTCCACTGCAAGGAAATAAAGATTAATGCGACAGAGAATTGCACCATGAAGGATGAGATAAAGCCAAAAAACATTAATCATGATTCGTTTTATATAGAAATAAAGCAAACATAGAAGAGAAAATCTAGAAGAAAGGCGAAAACGACTTGCAGTTCTGATAGAATACCATGATCGTATTTAGCAGCAGCACAGTACAAGCAAATACCATGAGAAATGACAACTTTTTTTGGGTGGGAGGGTGGGCAAATTTTTATTTTGCTAGCTAGTGTAGCACAGTTGAGTGAATTTAAATCAGAAATAGATACACTAAATAAAGGTAAAAATATTTCATAAGCAAGTAAGTTAAGATCTTTAGATCCATTCTTAGATGAAAAAGGATTATTTAGAGTTGGCGGTAGACTTAAAAATTCTGACTTGCCATTTGAATCTAAACATCAAATAATTTTACCCAGCAAGCATACATTCACTAAGTTACTTTTTGAGCATGTACATAAAAAATGTCTACATATTGATGCACAAGGTTTGATACATCAAATTAGATTACAATACTGGCCCTTAAATGGTAAAGGTATTGCAAGGAAAATTGTCCATGATTGTATTAGATGTTTTAGGCAAAGGCTAGGGCGTTAGAGCAGTTAATGGGAAATTTACCTTCAGAGAGTTCTCCATTTTTCAATTCTGGGGTAGATTTTTGTGGCCCTTTTCAAATAAAGTTTAAAAACCAAAGAAAGGGAATATATTCAAAGGTATATGTAGCGATTTTTGTATGTTTGTCAACTAAAGCTATTGACCTAGAAACGGTAACAGATTTGACAACTGAAGCTTTCATTGCATCTTTAAAGAGACTCTGCGCCCGTAGAGGCCAGATTGCAACATTTATGTCAGATAATGCATCTAATTTCAAGGGTGCAGCTTCAGAATAAAATCGCTTAAAAAAACTAGTTTGTCAGACTAATGAGACTTTAGCCAATTACTTATCCACAGAATCAGTCCAATGGAAATTTATTCCCCCTCGTTTTCCCAATTTCGGAGGTTTATGGGAGGCATAAGTAAAATCATTTAAACACCATCTTTATAGAAATTTAGCTAACAGTAAAATAATTATTGAAGAATTTGAAACAATAGTAATTCAGATTGAAGGTATACTTAATTCACGTCCCTTAATTCCATTATCAGATAATATTAATGAATATGAAGTTTTAACTCCTGGACACTTTATCATTGGACTTAGATTACTTCAATACCAGAACAAGACATTGTGCACATTTCTGACAATAGGTTATCGCGTTGGCAATATACTATCAAATGCGTTCATACAATTTGGAAACGCTGGAAAATCAACTATTTGAATCACTTACAGCAAAGAAATAAATGGCAATTAAAAAAATAATAATAACGTTAAGATCGGATGTTTATTATTGTTAAAGGAAAATGATTTGCTTCCTTGCAAATGGGCAATGGCTAGAATTTTAGAGATAATTTATGGAAATGGGGGCAGAGTAAGAATTGTTAAATTAAAAACTAACACAGCTATTTTTACATGCCCTATTTCAAAAATTTGTCTCTTACCAATAAAGGATAACTTTGAAAATTAAATTAGTTAAGAAAGATAGTTGCATATATTCTATGTACTTACTTGTTGTATTTATATCATGTTTAGTATACAATTTGTATATATTTTGCAATTTTGATGTTCACTTGTAAATATTTCATCTGAATAATTTATTTATTTGGTTTAAGCAAATGTAAGCTAAATGTATAATCAAATGTGTTTTGAAATCTTGGATATTTCAACGCCGGGCGGAATGTTACATCATGGCATGCAAGAGCGACACCTATAACAATTATGATCTTGTACATTCAAATGCTGTAACTCGTTGCACAAAATAAAGCCTTAATAACTATAAAGTCATCCGTATTTTCTTCTATTATACATACATTTATAATCGACGATAACACCCCCTCCCCCACGGGCAAGAGATTGAGAGATTCGTCGGCAAAAGTTTTCACCACTTCAGGACGGTTATAGAGAACTGGGCATTAACGAAGAAGATGATTTAAAAGGCCCCTTAAAGTTAATACACTTTAAACAAGCGAAATACCCAACTAACGGTTTAAGTGGTTTGACTACATTTGGCAAAATAATCGATAAGGTGGCAAGTCAAAAAGATGTCGCATTTTGCTGATAATATTTGGTCGGATGTCGACGATGTTAAGGCCGCAGATTTTTTGACGTCTGATTCAAATGTCGTTCATTCAACTTATAATTTCCACTATATTTAGCAGAATAATTAACAAACTGGTATGTCAATAAGACGTCGCAATTTTGCTAACTGTTCTTTGTCTCTCGGCTAAGATGTTATCATGGTTTATGAAAAAAGAAAGTTTGCATCTACTAATCTGATTACTTGTCAATGGAATTATTAGGGAAATTAATATATTATATTAGACATGTAAAAGGTTCGGAAAATAATCGCCATTGTATTCATCAAATTATTACTTCCTCGATAAGGCATTTGTAAGTTTATTTCGCTTATTTCACTATGAGAATTGTCTGACTAAAATCCAGTTAAAATATATTTATTAAAATACTGTTTTATTTTAAAATACTGTTATCCCGACACTCATACAATACGTATGCTAAAAAGAGTTACTTTGATGCAACTAAATTATGGGAATTCAATATAAATCAGCGCAAGAAGAAAAATATATAATTGTAAATTAAGTTTATTTAGCAGTAAAATATTTGTTTGTTTTTTCAATCTAAATTATTAAGCTGCAATTATTTCACTAATGAAAATAACCGATTGCAATTAAGGATAAAAAATAAATATATATGATAATCAGGTAATATATTTAGCTACACTAACAGAGCTTATCATATAGCCGCTAAACTTGTTAAATAAATTAGTACATAAATTTTAAAGGTTGTACTTTTATTATTATAACTACGCAATCAGGAAACACACACACACATCTTTTTGTCTTCATTATTTTCTTTCAATTGTTCTTCATGGCAAAAACTCTTTAATTTTAAGTTTTTCTATATTTTAATAGCCTTTGGATAAAAGTGTCTTGATAAAACGATGATAAAAATAGTTATTCATAGAGTATTCATATATTGTATTAACCCTTTGACATATGTACTTACTTTACTTCCAAGTTAGATACACTTCCTGTTTGGGACAATTATTATTATTTTAGTTTTTAGAAGAATGTAAGAATACATGAGATATTGATGCGTTTTAAATTATTTTTGTATTTTAAATTACTTAATACTTTCACTTAAATGCAAAATATAAAATTAAAAATATAATAACTCGATGTACGAGTTAGATTCGCCATTATATGCGAAAGGGTTAAGAAAAACCAATGTAAGCAGTTACTCATTTTGGGGGGGGGGAGGAATATTAGTTTGCAACAGTTTCGAATTAAAATAGTACTTAACGATAAGAATACGTGCCCGAAAATGAAGATAAGGGTTTCAATTCAGGTTTTAATTGTTTTTGAAAAAAAAGCCCCCCCCCCCCACAAAAAACAAATTTAGACTTAACATGGGGAATTAAAAGTTTAATACGTATATTTTTCATACTTTAATAAGCATTACATAAAAAAAGTAAGTTTCTACATATATTTACAAAATATTTTTACCAGCCTTCTTAAGAAACAATAACATCATTGTATCCTTACCGCAATCAAAATTGCTCGCGTAAGAATTATAGTAAATTTTTGTTCGCGCTAGAAAGCTTAGCTTATTCGCCTCGGACAGAAACGCATTATTGAAAGCCTTATTTAAAATTACTCTAGGCGCCAAAAAAACAAAAAACAAAAATGGTAAAAAAAAAAAAAAAAAAAAAAAAAAGTTTTTAAAAAAAATTATTTTGGATTTCTGAAAAGTTTTTTTTTTTTTGGTAAACGTTTTGAGTATTGTTTCTAAATTCATTACGTATAACACCCATATTAAGAACATGCATTTGCTCATTTAACACGACATGTTATTTTAGCGGGATCGATACAAAGTTGGTAGAATACATTCTTTTCCAAGAATGCTTTGATATTGATTACGCTAAAAGGCACACGAATGTGAAGCATCCCGAATTAGAGCAACAAAATCACGTAGCTCCGGTTTTAGAAATGGCAGTGAAGAAAAGGAAAAATCCATGGTAAATTATTTCATCAAATATTCTAGTTCGAAAAGAAGGAAGCTCTAAAATGTCAAAGATAAATGATTTTCTTTCTTTCTTTCTGATTTTAAGGGTATATAAGAACAAACAAACATTTTTTCCATGTTTTTTCTTTTGTCGATTAGCAATAATTCTTTTCATATAATTATATATTGTAGAAGCATTGTTAACTTTGAAGAAAATTAACTAACCAGGAAAACTTAAGAACTGTTAAACTTTAGAATATTAAGAACTGTGTAAAATTCGAACCAAACTCACAGTAGTTAAAAACCATCAAACTTCGATTAAATATTTCCATGATCCTACCGCAACAAATTTAGGGAATTTAGAGTGGCAACCTGTGTTTCTAAATATATACTACTATTTAGAATGCAATATAACTATATATTTTCTACAATTAGATATCAATGCGATTAAAACATAAGTCCCATAAAATAATAAGCTTAAACACACTTTCAATGACCATTAAAAAAAAAAAAAAATTTTTTTTTTTTTTTCCCCTCTTCTAATATCTTTGAAAATTTTTAACAATGAAAAAAAAAGATCAGTGACTGAATTGAAAAAAAAGGTAAATAATACTAAATTTTCTTTCATTCAATATAAAATTAATTATTATGAGTTATTTTTAAACAAAATTTGAGAAATTATTCTTTCCTTCCCCGTCGGCGAACCTCTGCCGCTGCCTCTGGTTAAAATTTGAGAGGGCCATCATCTGTGTCCCTCTATTGGGCGGAATTTAACGCTTTACTTGATTCAGAATATCAATAATCCCTGTGATGCTGCACATTTTTCTAATAATTCTAGGGCTAACATTTCCATGTCGCCTCTTTTAATCGATTCACAATCTCTCAACCTGATTGGCGTTTCTTCCACCCCTTCCTCCACGCCACTTCACTCTTTTCAGTTTGACAGGAAAGTCGCTGACGCCTTCTCATTTTCTCTTCGAGTTTTTTTATGCCGCCAGCCGCCAAACAATGTTGCCTTTCCCTGATTGGTTTCTTCTTAAATGGCAGTATTACTACAGTTTCGAAATCGCAACTTTTTCGTCACATCATGAGATGAAAATATAAATAGGTGCTCAAGAATAAATGCAACTGAATCCTAATTTTTATTAACTCATACAGGGCCATGCCACACCTAAGCAGTGTCGTTACGCAAATGTTTTATGAGCATTTTTATGGACAGATGATCTTGCTCAGAATATTTATTAATACCAAATAATTCACAAAAAATTAAAAAATACTGAATAGGAAGATAAGATATCTTACCTGCCACTTAAAAGCGACATTGCAACATCCAACCTTTGAAAAAAAAAAAAAAAAAAAAACCTTTAGAGTTTACTTCTTTCTTCTGTACAGGTTATCAGATAGCCATTCTCTGTAAACCACTATTTCTAATGAAGGAAAATCCACTTTTGTGCACCAAGGACTATTATAACAATTAAACTGAAGGCTGAAAATTATATAGATATATAAAGATGTTAAAATGCATTAATTTTATTATAAATTCAAATTAAATATTCACATGCTTCTGAGTAAGACAAAATTTATATTGCATTTATATTCATTAAAAATTCACACATAAAAAAAGTATAATTGAAAAGATAATTTTTAGAATTTTAAGATTATGTAAAAACCATTTTTGAACTGTAATATTTTTGTTAGTATATTAAGGGAAAACGTCAAAATTTAATTTAATTTCTGAATTTTCAAACAAAGAAATAAACACATGCAGGGGAAAAAAAGGAAGGGTAAAAAAAAAAAAAAAAAGGAAATTTTACAAAATATCCTTAATTTAATAATAAAAAAATGCAGAAAAATAAATTATCAAAATTTGACATCCATAGAATTTTTTACGTGTGAAATAATTACGGCATAAACTTAGTATTTTGTATTCTCACGAGCTTTTGGTTACTGTTTTAAAATGGAATAAATGTTATATTAAACATAATAGTTTGGAACGAGATTATACATTAAAAAATAAACCATAACAGAAAAAAGACACTGAAATGAAAATTGTAATGTTTCAGAGTATAGAATGAAGAAATTTTAAAAGAAATGACAAGAAGTCCAATCTAAAATTCAGGCAATTATTTCTTATCTTTGGCCCTAGAAAATATTTAAAAATTAACATAATTTGGTTATTAAAGAAAATAAATAATCAAAATAACTAATAAAAAAATATACAGACCTTATGAATGTGAAAAAAGAAATATTATTATCATTTTATTTTCTTAGTTACGTACAGCATATTATTCTTGAAACCTGTATATAATCAGAAACAATGTGAAAATAGCTTCTACAGTAACTTTAAAAAAAGGGGGGAAAAACAACATCTGAGCATAAAACATAATTAAAAGAACCCACAAACAAATATATATGATAAAATCCAAAAAAATTCTATTTCTAAATTAAATTTTTTGTAAATTGAATAAAACTATTTGCATGCCTCACAGTAAGACAGATTTATATTGCATTAATATAAATGAAGAAAAGAGATTTAGAGAAAAAAGATCATATTTAATAACATATATCATTTATGTTATATTTCACAGTAAAATACATTTGATTCAAAAAATGTTTATGAGTAACATAAGCATGAAATATTTTCAAGTACTTAACAAAATACATTTAAAAAATTAAATTATGAAACTGAAGCGTGTCCAGTCTTCTTAAAATATAGGAATTATAATTAACTATAAAAGAAAACAGGCAATCATGCAGCTTTAGAAATTTTTTTTTATACCCGTTAGAAAATTCAAGTACATTGAACATTTAAAAGGTAAGAAATCTAAGGACAAGACTGAAACAGAATATTACATTCTAAAGATTTAAAAAAAAATCCCAAATCAAGATAGTAAAAGAAACATTCAAATACTGGGTGGTATGACAAAAAAAAAAAAAGCATCATATCCTACATTTGCTCAAGAGATTAAATTAAACTTAAGGAAATTTCGATTAAATTAAACAGAATTCAATGAAATAAAAAAAAAAAAAGAATGAATGAAGCAGAATCCCGAGGATCAGTCATGTCAATTAAATAACAGTAAACTACAATCAAGGTTACAACATAAGAAAAATCAAGGATAGAAAAATGGACAGGACTAGAGAGAAACTACAATTTAAAAGACAAGGAAATCATTCCTAAACTTAGGAATCTAACCATACTTAAAAAATAAAGCTATCTTTTATTCAAGAAAATTATTTTTTTAAAAGAATTAGTTAAACTAAAAGAAATAATCTTATTGAAAACATTTTGCCCAGCAATAAAACCAATCTGATTCTTCACGATATAAAATGGATTAAACAATAAACATGCACAAATAATGCTTTCCATATTTGAACAATGAAACATACTTTCTGTGATATAAAGCTATGAGAAAGATTAATACAAAGATAGGAAAAACTCATACAGATTAGCCTTACATAGGATTGACAGAAAATATAATTAATATTTCATTCAAATTAAGATGAGCAAAATTTCAAATAACAAATAAACATGACCAGCCACAAAATGCCCAATGAATATTTTAGCTTGATACTGATACATATTAATTTTGAAATTATGTAGAACTGTCATGAGCATAAAATATTTTTAGTAACTCTTATGAAACAACATGCATAAAAATCATGATAAATTAAAACAAATCTAATTTTAATGAATTTTGAATTGTAATTTTTAAAAATTTTTTATGAATATTTTTCAAAACTTAGCACTAAAAGTAATCAGAAAGAGCAATGAAGGCAAACATATTGATTTGAAGAGATTTTAGGTAGACATAAATCTTGAATGAAAGTTAGTATGAAGTAAACATTTCTGTACTAACTGGTAATCAATGAAGCAAAATGAAAAAAGACAATTCATTAAAATATAAATCATGTCTGTAAAATCAAACAAAAAAGAAATTTAAACAGTTTCAGAGTATAAAACAGGATTGGAATGATATTAAGAAAAATTTCAAATTCGTCTAATTATTTGTTATCTTTGGCATAGGAACACATAAAAAATCAATTTAATTGTGTTATTACAGAAAAGATCTTTAAAATCACCAAGACAAAAAATATGCAGACCTTATTAATGCAAACATATTAGCATTATGTTTATTTTCGTATATTCATCAGGGTAAAGCATCATATATTAATCCTGATGTCCATAAACAGAAATGGTAAATATATGAATATAATTTTTAAAGTATTTACAAAGGAAAAAAAAATTGCAAAAACTGCCATTAAAAATAAATTATGAAAGGATTTGTGATAAAAGAAGTAAGTAAATCACTATTAATGTGGAATGTAAATCAAAATACAAGAAAGAATCAAAATCATTGTGCAAGAAAATAGATATTTAAAATTATTAGTAAGTTAAAACTAAACTAATTACTAAAATATAAGATCATCTGTTTCCCAAATGAGAAAAACCAATTAAATTATTTAAGCTATTAATGAGATAATGTCAATTAGAATATTCTTGTAAATTATTTATAATACATGGTATCACATAAAACAATAAATTATGAAAAAAAATATAGAAGGGGAGAAAACTATCTAAATATTTAGCAATACAAAAAGACTTTTGCAATATTACGAAAAAGTTTTGCCTCCAAGCAATAAAATCATAATTCCTTAAATATTCATAAAATTATGAAGTAATTGTGTCAATAAAAAGGCAGTATGCAATTTGAATCAGTAATTAGAAAATGAAACTGTGTATTGAACATCAATAAGAATGTCAATTTCAAATAAATATGTAATCTACATATAGATAACACGTTGCATTGCAATGAAATAAAGCTGAATATGTCAGGAATTAAAATTCAAACGTGACTTGACACCAAATGAACAAAAAAATGAAAGGTTATGTAAGGATATGTGGCATAAGAATTATGTAAATAACTAATGATATGGAATGTAAAGAAAAATGTAAGAAATAATCAAGGTTATTATGCAAGAAAATAAATATTTAAATTAATTAGTATGTCACAAATATACTAATTTCTAAAATATTGGGTCTATTTGTTTCCATATGAGTAAAAACAATCAAATTGTTTAAGTTATTAATGAGATAATGTCCAATAAAATATTCTTGTAAATCATCTATGATCCATGGTATCATAGAAAAAATAACAAATAGTGCAATATATTATAGAAAGGAAGGCAACTTTTTAAATGTTTAACAAAACAAAAGGACTTTAGTAATATTAAGAGAACGCTTACCCTAAAAAGGAATAAAATAAGACACATCATGCTATAAGTAAAATAAAATAATTATAATTTGAAATAATTCCTTAAATTTTCACACAATTATGAAGCAAATGTGTCAATAAAACGGCAGTATGCAATTTGACACAATGATTAGAAAATGAAAATGTGTGGTCATAATTTGTATAAAAATATCAAATGAATATGTAATCTACATACAGAGAACACTTTATATTAAAATGAAATAAACCTGAAAGTGTGAGGAATTAAAACTCAAACATGACTTGACAAAAAATGAAGAATAAATTAAAGGTTATGTAGGATTTCTGGCATAAGAGTTATGTAAATCAGAATTGGAAAAGAATGTAAAGCAAAATTTAAGAAGGAACTCATTGTGCATGTAAATATATATTAAAACTAATTAGTACGTCTAAAATAAACTAATTTCTAAAACATTAGGTCACTCTGTTTGCAAATGAGCAAACAGATTGAATAATTTACCAATCAAACTTTTTATGCTATCTATGAGATAATGTCGAAAGAAAAATTCTTGTAAATCATTTATAATCCATGGTATTATACAAAACATAAAAAGTAATGAAATATGTAATACAAGGGAAGATAAAGTTCTAAATATTAAGGAAAAGAAAACGACTTTTGCAATATTAAGAGAAAGCTTTGCCTCTAATTAATAAAATCTGACACATCATACTATAAATAAAATGAAATAATTATAACTTGAAATAATTCCTTAAATTTTTATGCAATTAAGATTGAATTGTATCAGTAAAATGGAAGTAAGCAATTTGTATCAATAATTAGAAAATGATATTGTGTGTTGAATATTACTTTCTATCACAATTTCAAATGAATATGTAATCCACCTATAGAGAACACTTGATATGGCAAAGACATAAAGCTGAATTTGTCAGAAATTAAAACTCAAACAGCACTTCACACCAAATGAACAAAAAATGAAAGGTTATGTAGGATTTGTAGTATAAGAATTATGTAAATCACTATTGATATGGAATGTAAAGAAAAATGTAACAAGGAATCAAACTTATTGTGCATGTAAATAAATATTTAAACTAATTAGTATGTCTAAAATAAAGTAATTGCTAAAATATTAGATTAATCCGTTTGCAAATCGGCATAATCAATCAAATTGTTTAAGCTATTAAAGACATAATATCCAATACAATATTCTTGTAAATCATTTATGATCTATGGTATCATATAAAACATAACAAATAGAGAAATAGATTATAGAAGGGAATATAATTTTCTAAATATTTAACAATACAAAAAGACCTCTGCAATATTAGTGGAAAGCTTTGCCTCCAAACAATAAAATCAGAACATCGTGCTATAAGTAAAATTAAATAATCATAATTTGAAATAATTCATTAAATACTCATACAATTATGAAGCTATTGTGTCGATAAAATGGCAGTATGGAATTTCAATCAATAATTAGAAAATGAAACTGTTGGACATCACTTTGTATCCCAGTTTCAAATTAATATGTAATATATATAGAGAGAGAACACTTTACATTGCAATGAAATAAAGTTAAATTTGTCAGGAATTCAAATTCAAACATAAACTGAGATCAAACGAACAATAAGTAATTGGTTATGTAAAGATGTATAATAAAAGAATTATGTAAATCACTATTGACACAGAATATAAAGAAAAATGTCAGAAAAAATCAGTTATTGTGTAAGAAAATAAATTTTTGAAGTAATTAGTATGTCAAAAATAAACTAATTTCTGAAATATAAGGTCAATCTCTTTGCAAATGAGGAAAACCAATCAAATTTATTACGCTATCTATGAGATAACGTCTAATGTAATATTCTTGTAAATAATTTATGGTCCATGCTATCATAAAAAACATAACCAATAGTGAAATAAATTATGGATGAAAAGACAACTTTCTAAATATTTAGCAAAACAAAAGGATTTTTCCAATATTAAGAGAATACTGTCCCTCCAATGAATAAAATTAGACACATCATGCTAAAAGTAAAATGAAATAATCAAAATTTGAAACAATTCCTTAAATATTCAAACAATTATGAACCAATTGTGTCAATCAAATAGCAGTACGCAATTTGAATCAATAAAAAGAAAATGAAACTGTGTGTTGAACACAACTCTCTATCTCAATTTCAAATGAATATGTAATCTAACTATGGAGAACACACTATATTGAATGAAATTAAGCTGAATTTGTCAGAAATTAAAACTCAAACATCACTTGACACCAAATGAACAGTAAATAAAAAGTTATATAGGATTTGTGATATAAATATTATGCAAATCCCTCATGATATGTATTGTAAAGAAAAATGTAAGAAAAAAATCAAGGTTACTCTGCAAGAAAATAAATTTTTGAAGTGATTAGTATTTCAAAAATAAACAAATTTCTAAATTATTATGTCAATCTGTTTGCACATGAACAAAACCAATGAAACTTTTAAATATATCTAAGAAATAAGGTCCAATGTAATATTCTTGTAATTTAATATTGGTCCATGGTATCATAAAAAACAGTGAAATACATTATATGAGAAAAGATAACTTACTAAATATTTAGCAAAACTAAAGACCTTTATCACTATTAACAGAACACTTTACTTCCAAGGAATACAATCAAACACATCGTGCTAAAAGTAAAATGAAATAATCAAAATTTGAAATAATTCCTTAAATATTAAAACAATTATGAAACAATTGTGTAAATAAAATGGCAGTATGCAATTGGAATCAATAATTAGTAATGAAAATGTGTGTTTTACATGATCTTGTATACCAATTTCAAATGAATATGTAATCTACATATAGGGAACACTTTATTTTGCAATGAAATAAACCTGAAAGTGTGAGGAATTAAAACTCAAACATGACTTGACAACAAATAAAGAATAAATGAAAGGTTATATAGGATTTGTTGCATAAGAATTATGTAAATCACTATTGGTATGGAATGTAAAGCAAAATGTAAGAAGGAATCAAACTTATTCTACATGTAAATAATTATTTAAACTAATTAGTATGTCTAAAATAAACTAATTGCTAAAATATTAGGTCAATCTGTTTGCAATCAGCACAAACAATCAAATTCTTTAAGCTATTAAAGAGATAATATCCAATATAATATTCTTGTAAATCATTTATGATCTATGGTATCATATAAAACATAAGAAATAGAGAAAAACATTATAGAAGGGAATAAAATTTTCTAAATATTTAGCAATACAAAAAGACTTTTGCAGTATTACAAGAAAGCTTTGCCTCCAAACAATAAAATCAGAACATCGTGCTATAAGTAAAAAGAAATCATCATAATTTGATATAATTCCTTAAATATTCATACAATTATGAAGGAATTGTGTCAATAAAATGACAATATGCAATTTGAATCAATAATTAGAAAATGAAACTGTGTGGACATCATTTTGTATCCCAGTTTCAAATGAATACGTAATCTATATATAGAGAACATTTTATAGTGCAATGAAATGAAGCTGAATTTGACAGGAATTAAAATTCAAACAAGGCCTGACAGCAAATGAACAATAAATGACAGGTTATGTAAAAATTTATGATAAAAGATTTATGTAAATAACTTTTGATACAAAATATAAAGAAAAATGTAAGAAAAAATCATAGTTATTGTGCAAGAAAATAATTTTTTAAAATAATTAGTATGTCAAAAGTAAACTATTTTCTAAAATATTAGATCAATCTGCTTGCAAATGAGCAAAACTAATCAAACTTATTAAACCATGTATGAGTTAATGTCTAATGTAATATTCTTGTCAATAATTTATGGCCCATGCTATCACAAAAAACATAACAAATAGTAAAATACATTATAGAAGAAAATATAACTTTCTAAATATTTAGCAAATTAAAAGGTCTTTTCCAAAATTAAGAGAACACTGTCCCTGCAAGGAATAAAATCAGACACATCATGCTAAAAGTATAATAAAATAATCAAAATTTCAAACAATTTCTAAAATACTCATAAAATTTAAAAGCAATTGCGTCAATAGAATGGCAGTATACGATTTGAATCAATAATTAGTAATTGAAAATGTGTGTTTTACATCACTTTTTATATAAATTTCAAATGAATATGTTATCTACATATAGGGAACACTTTATTTTGCAATGAAATAAACCTGAAAATGTGAGGAATTAAAACTCAAACATGACTTTAGAACAAATGAAGAATAAATGAAAGGTTATGTAGGATTTGTGGCATAAGAATTATGTATATTACTATTGGTATGAAATGTAAAGCAAAATGTAAGAAGGAATCAATATTATTGTGCAGGTAAATAAATATTTAAACTAATTAATATGTCTAAAATAAACTAATTTCTAAAAAATTAGGTAACTCTGTTTGCAAAAGAGCAAACAGATTGAATTATATATCAATTTATTTACCAATCAAACTTCTTATGCTATCTATGAGATAATGTCGAATGAAAAATTCTTG
This sequence comes from Argiope bruennichi, assembly GCF_947563725.1. Lineage (NCBI taxonomy): Eukaryota > Metazoa > Arthropoda > Arachnida > Araneae > Araneidae > Argiope > Argiope bruennichi. Next base: position 42,134,739 of record NC_079162.1, on the reverse strand, counting down.
TAAATCATTTATAATCCATGGTATTATATAAAACATAAAAAGTAATGAAATATGTAATACAAGGGAAGATAAAGTTCTAAATATTAAGGAAAAGAAAACGACTTTTGCAATATTAAGAGAAAGCTTTGCCTCTAATCAATAAAATCTGACACATCATACTATAAATAAAATGAAATAATTATAACTTGAAATAATTCCTTAAATTTTTATGCAATTAAGATTGAATTGTATCAGTAAAATGGAAGTAAGCAATTTGTATCAATAATTAGAAAATGATATTGTGTGTTGAACATTACTTTCTATCACAATTTCAAATGAATATGTAATCCACCTATAGAGAACACTTGATATGGCAAAGACATAAAGCTGAATTTGTCAGAAATTAAAACTCAAACAGCACTTCACACCAAATGAACAAAAAATGAAAGGTTATGTAGGATTTGTAGTATAAGAATTATGTAAATCACTATTGATATAGAATGTAAAGAAAAATGTAACAAGGAATCAAACTTATTGTGCATGTAAATAAATATTTAAACTAATTAGTATGTCTAAAATAAAGTAATTGCTAAAATATTAGATTAATCTGTTTGCAAATCGGCATAATCAATCAAATTGTTTAAGCTATTAAAGACATAATATCCAATACAATATTCTTGTAAATCATTTATGATCTATGGTATCATATAAAACATAACAAATAGAGAAATAGATTATAGAAGGGAATATAATTTTCTAAATATTTAACAATACAAAAAGACCTCTGCAATATTAGTGGAAAGCTTTGCCTCCAAACAATAAAATCAGAACATCGTGCTATAAGTAAAATTAAATAATCATAATTTGAAATAATTCATTAAATACTCATACAATTATGAAGCTATTGTGTCGATAAAATGGCAGTATGGAATTTCAATCAATAATTAGAAAATGAAACTGTTGGACATCACTTTGTATCCCAGTTTCAAATTAATATGTAATATATATAGAGAGAGAACACTTTACATTGCAATGAAATAAAGTTAAATTTGTCAGGAATTCAAATTCAAACATAAACTAAGATCAAACGAACAATAAGTAATTGGTTATGTAAAGATGTATAATAAAAGAATTATGTAAATCACTATTGACACAGAATATAAAGAAAAATGTCAGAAAAAATCAGTTATTGTGTAAGAAAATAAATTTTTGAAGTAATTAGTATGTCAAAAATAAACTAATTTCTGAAATATAAGGTCAATCTCTTTGCAAATGAGGAAAACCAATCAAATTTATTACGCTATCTATGAGATAACGTCTAATGTAATATTCTTGTAAATAATTTATGGTCCATGCTATCATAAAAAACATAACCAATAGTGAAATAAATTATGGATGAAAAGACAACTTTCTAAATATTTAGCAAAACAAAAGGATTTTTCCAATATTAAGAGAATACTGTCCCTCCAATGAATAAAATTAGACACATCATGCTAAAAGTAAAATGAAATAATCAAAATTTGAAACAATTCCTTAAATATTCAAACAATTATGAACCAATTGTGTCAATCAAATAGCAGTACGCAATTTGAATCAATAAAAAGAAAATGAAACTGTGTGTTGAACACAACTCTCTATCTCAATTTCAAATGAATATGTAATCTAACTATGGAGAACACACTATATTGAATGAAATTAAGCTGAATTTGTCAGAAATTAAAACTCAAACATCACTTGACACCAAATGAACAGTAAATAAAAAGTTATATAGGATTTGTGATATAAATATTATGCAAATCCCTCATGATATGTATTGTAAAGAAAAATGTAAGAAAAAAATCAAGGTTACTGTGCAAGAAAATAAATTTTTGAAGTGATTAGTATTTCAAAAATAAACAAATTTCTAAATTATTATGTCAATCTGTTTGCACATGAACAAAACCAATGAAACTTTTAAATATATCTAAGAAATAAGGTCCAATGTAATATTCTTGTAATTTAATATTGGTCCATGGTATCATAAAAAACAGTGAAATACATTATATGAGAAAAGATAACTTACTAAATATTTAGCAAAACTAAAGACCTTTATCACTATTAACAGAACACTTTACTTCCAAGGAATACAATCAAACACATCGTGCTAAAAGTAAAATGAAATAATCAAAATTTGAAATAATTCCTTAAATATTAAAACAATTATGAAACAATTGTGTAAATAAAATGGCAGTATGCAATTGGAATCAATAAATAGTAATGAAAATGTGTGTTTTACATGATCTTGTATACCAATTTCAAATGAATATGTAATCTACATATAGGGAACACTTTATTTTGCAATGAAATAAACCTGAAAGTGTGAGGAATTAAAACTCAAACATGACTTGACAACAAATAAAGAATAAATGAAAGGTTATATAGGATTTGTTGCATAAGAATTATGTAAATCACTATTGGTATGGAATGTAAAGCAAAATGTAAGAAGGAATCAAACTTATTCTACATGTAAATAATTATTTAAACTAATTAGTATGTCTAAAATAAACTAATTGCTAAAATATTAGGTCAATCTGTTTGCAATCAGCACAAACAATCAAATTCTTTAAGCTATTAAAGAGATAATATCCAATATAATATTCTTGTAAATCATTTATGATCTATGGTATCATATAAAACATAAGAAATAGAGAAAAACATTATAGAAGGGAATAAAATTTTCTAAATATTTAGCAATACAAAAAGACTTTTGCAGTATTACAAGAAAGCTTTGCCTCCAAACAATAAAATCAGAACATCGTGCTATAAGTAAAAAGAAATCATCATAATTTGATATAATTCCTTAAATATTCATACAATTATGAAGGAATTGTGTCAATAAAATGACAATATGCAATTTGAATCAATAATTAGAAAATGAAACTGTGTGGACATCATTTTGTATCCCAGTTTCAAATGAATACGTAATCTATATATAGAGAACATTTTATAGTGCAATGAAATGAAGCTGAATTTGACAGGAATTAAAATTCAAACAAGGCCTGACAGCAAATGAACAATAAATGACAGGTTATGTAAAAATTTATGATAAAAGATTTATGTAAATAACTTTTGATACAAAATATAAAGAAAAATGTAAGAAAAAATCATAGTTATTGTGCAAGAAAATAATTTTTTAAAATAATTAGTATGTCAAAAGTAAACTATTTTCTAAAATATTAGATCAATCTGCTTGCAAATGAGCAAAACTAATCAAACTTATTAAACCATGTATGAGTTAATGTCTAATGTAATATTCTTGTCAATAATTTATGGCCCATGCTATCACAAAAAACATAACAAATAGTAAAATACATTATAGAAGAAAATATAACTTTCTAAATATTTAGCAAATTAAAAGGTCTTTTCCAAAATTAAGAGAACACTGTCCCTGCAAGGAATAAAATCAGACACATCATGCTAAAAGTATAATAAAATAATCAAAATTTCAAACAATTTCTAAAATACTCATAAAATTTAAAAGCAATTGCGTCAATAGAATGGCAGTATACGATTTGAATCAATAATTAGTAATTGAAAATGTGTGTTTTACATCACTTTTTATATAAATTTCAAATGAATATGTTATCTACATATAGGGAACACTTTATTTTGCAATGAAATAAACCTGAAAATGTGAGGAATTAAAACTCAAACATGACTTTAGAACAAATGAAGAATAAATGAAAGGTTATGTAGGATTTGTGGCATAAGAATTATGTATATTACTATTGGTATGAAATGTAAAGCAAAATGTAAGAAGGAATCAATATTATTGTGCAGGTAAATAAATATTTAAACTAATTAATATGTCTAAAATAAACTAATTTCTAAAAAATTAGGTAACTCTGTTTGCAAAAGAGCAAACAGATTGAATTATATATCAATTTATTTACCAATCAAACTTCTTATGCTATCTATGAGATAATGTCGAATGAAAAATTCTTGTAAATCATTTATAATCCATGGTATTATATAAAACATAAAAAGTAATGAAATATGTAATACAAGGGAAGATAAAGTTCTAAATATTAAGGAAAAGAAAACGACTTTTGCAATATTAAGAGAAAGCTTTGCCTCTAATCAATAAAATCTGACACATCATACTATAAATAAAATGAAATAATTATAACTTGAAATAATTCCTTAAATTTTTATGCAATTAAGATTGAATTGTATCAGTAAAATGGAAGTAAGCAATTTGTATCAATAATTAGAAAATGATATTGTGTGTTGAACATTACTTTCTATCACAATTTCAAATGAATATGTAATCCACCTATAGAGAACACTTGATATGGCAAAGACATAAAGCTGAATTTGTCAGAAATTAAAACTCAAACAGCACTTCACACCAAATGAACAAAAAATGAAAGGTTATGTAGGATTTGTAGTATAAGAATTATGTAAATCACTATTGATATGGAATGTAAAGAAAAATGTAACAAGGAATCAAACTTATTGTGCATGTAAATAAATATTTAAACTAATTAGTATGTCTAAAATAAAGTAATTGCTAAAATATTAGATTAATCCGTTTGCAAATCGGCATAATCAATCAAATTGTTTAAGCTATTAAAGACATAATATCCAATACAATATTCTTGTAAATCATTTATGATCTATGGTATCATATAAAACATAACAAATAGAGAAATAGATTATAGAAGGGAATATAATTTTCTAAATATTTAACAATACAAAAAGACCTCTGCAATATTAGTGGAAAGCTTTGCCTCCAAACAATAAAATCAGAACATCGTGCTATAAGTAAAATTAAATAATCATAATTTGAAATAATTCATTAAATACTCATACAATTATGAAGCTATTGTGTCGATAAAATGGCAGTATGGAATTTCAATCAATAATTAGAAAATGAAACTGTTGGACATCACTTTGTATCCCAGTTTCAAATTAATATGTAATATATATAGAGAGAGAACACTTTACATTGCAATGAAATAAAGTTAAATTTGTCAGGAATTCAAATTCAAACATAAACTAAGATCAAACGAACAATAAGTAATTGGTTATGTAAAGATGTATAATAAAAGAATTATGTAAATCACTATTGACACAGAATATAAAGAAAAATGTCAGAAAAAATCAGTTATTGTGTAAGAAAATAAATTTTTGAAGTAATTAGTATGTCAAAAATAAACTAATTTCTGAAATATAAGGTCAATCTCTTTGCAAATGAGGAAAACCAATCAAATTTATTACACTATCTATGAGATAACGTCTAATGTAATATTCTTGTAAATAATTTATGGTCCATGCTATCATAAAAAACATAACCAATAGTGAAATAAATTATGGATGAAAAGACAACTTTCTAAATATTTAGCAAAACAAAAGGATTTTTCCAATATTAAGAGAATACTGTCCCTCCAATGAATAAAATTAGACACATCATGCTAAAAGTAAAATGAAATAATCAAAATTTGAAACAATTCCTTAAATATTCAAACAATTATGAACCAATTGTGTCAATCAAATAGCAGTACGCAATTTGAATCAATAAAAAGAAAATGAAACTGTGTGTTGAACACAACTCTCTATCTCAATTTCAAATGAATATGTAATCTAACTATGGAGAACACACTATATTGAATGAAATTAAGCTGAATTTGTCAGAAATTAAAACTCAAACATCACTTGACACCAAATGAACAGTAAATAAAAAGTTATATAGGATTTGTGATATAAATATTATGCAAATCCCTCATGATATGTATTGTAAAGAAAAATGTAAGAAAAAAATCAAGGTTACTCTGCAAGAAAATAAATTTTTGAAGTGATTAGTATTTCAAAAATAAACAAATTTCTAAATTATTATGTCAATCTGTTTGCACATGAACAAAACCAATGAAACTTTTAAATATATCTAAGAAATAAGGTCCAATGTAATATTCTTGTAATTTAATATTGGTCCATGGTATCATAAAAAACAGTGAAATACATTATATGAGAAAAGATAACTTACTAAATATTTAGCAAAACTAAAGACCTTTATCACTATTAACAGAACACTTTACTTCCAAGGAATACAATCAAACACATCGTGCTAAAAGTAAAATGAAATAATCAAAATTTGAAATAATTCCTTAAATATTAAAACAATTATGAAACAATTGTGTAAATAAAATGGCAGTATGCAATTGGAATCAATAATTAGTAATGAAAATGTGTGTTTTACATGATCTTGTATACCAATTTCAAATGAATATGTAATCTACATATAGGGAACACTTTATTTTGCAATGAAATAAACCTGAAAGTGTGAGGAATTAAAACTCAAACATGACTTGACAACAAATAAAGAATAAATGAAAGGTTATATAGGATTTGTTGCATAAGAATTATGTAAATCACTATTGGTATGGAATGTAAAGCAAAATGTAAGAAGGAATCAAACTTATTCTACATGTAAATAATTATTTAAACTAATTAGTATGTCTAAAATAAACTAATTGCTAAAATATTAGGTCAATCTGTTTGCAATCAGCACAAACAATCAAATTCTTTAAGCTATTAAAGAGATAATATCCAATATAATATTCTTGTAAATCATTTATGATCTATGGTATCATATAAAACATAAGAAATAGAGAAAAACATTATAGAAGGGAATAAAATTTTCTAAATATTTAGCAATACAAAAAGACTTTTGCAGTATTACAAGAAAGCTTTGCCTCCAAACAATAAAATCAGAACATCGTGCTATAAGTAAAAAGAAATCATCATAATTTGATATAATTCCTTAAATATTCATACAATTATGAAGGAATTGTGTCAATAAAATGACAATATGCAATTTGAATCAATAATTAGAAAATGAAACTGTGTGGACATCATTTTGTATCCCAGTTTCAAATGAATACGTAATCTATATATAGAGAACATTTTATAGTGCAATGAAATGAAGCTGAATTTGACAGGAATTAAAATTCAAACAAGGCCTGACAGCAAATGAACAATAAATGACAGGTTATGTAAAAATTTATGATAAAAGATTTATGTAAATAACTTTTGATACAAAATATAAAGAAAAATGTAAGAAAAAATCATAGTTATTGTGCAAGAAAATAATTTTTTAAAATAATTAGTATGTCAAAAGTAAACTATTTTCTAAAATATTAGATCAATCTGCTTGCAAATGAGCAAAACTAATCAAACTTATTAAACCATGTATGAGTTAATGTCTAATGTAATATTCTTGTCAATAATTTATGGCCCATGCTATCACAAAAAACATAACAAATAGTAAAATACATTATAGAAGAAAATATAACTTTCTAAATATTTAGCAAATTAAAAGGTCTTTTCCAAAATTAAGAGAACACTGTCCCTGCAAGGAATAAAATCAGACACATCATGCTTAAAGTATAATAAAATAATCAAAATTTCAAACAATTTCTAAAATACTCATAAAATTTAAAAGCAATTGCATCAATAGAATGGCAGTATACGATTTGAATCAATAATTAGTAATTGAAAATGTGTGTTTTACATCACTTTTTATATAAATTTCAAATGAATATGTTATCTACATATAGGGAACACTTTATTTTGCAATGAAATAAACCTGAAAATTTGAGGAATTAAAACTCAAACATGACTTTAGAACAAATGAAGAATAAATGAAAGGTTATGTAGGATTTGTGGCATAAGAATTATGTATATTACTATTGGTATGAAATGTAAAGCAAAATGTAAGAAGGAATCAATATTATTGTGCAGGTAAATAAATATTTAAACTAATTAATATGTCTAAAATAAACTAATTTCTAAAAAATTAGGTAACTCTGTTTGCAAAAGAGCAAACAGATTGAATTATATATCAATTTATTTACCAATCAAACTTCTTATGCTATCTATGAGATAATGTCGAATGAAAAATTCTTGTAAATCATTTATAATCCATGGTATTATATAAAACATAAAAAGTAATGAAATATGTAATACAAGGGAAGATAAAGTTCTAAATATTAAGGAAAAGAAAACGACTTTTGCAATATTAAGAGAAAGCTTTGCCTCTAATCAATAAAATCTGACACATCATACTATAAATAAAATGAAATAATTATAACTTGAAATAATTCCTTAAATTTTTATGCAATTAAGATTGAATTGTATCAGTAAAATGGAAGTAAGCAATTTGTATCAATAATTAGAAAATGATATTGTGTGTTGAACATTACTTTCTATCACAATTTCAAATGAATATGTAATCCACCTATAGAGAACACTTGATATGGCAAAGACATAAAGCTGAATTTGTCAGAAATTAAAACTCAAACAGCACTTCACACCAAATGAACAAAAAATGAAAGGTTATGTAGGATTTGTAGTATAAGAATTATGTAAATCACTATTGATATGGAATGTAAAGAAAAATGTAACAAGGAATCAAACTTATTGTGCATGTAAATAAATATTTAAACTAATTAGTATGTCTAAAATAAAGTAATTGCTAAAATATTAGATTAATCCGTTTGCAAATCGGCATAATCAATCAAATTGTTTAAGCTATTAAAGACATAATATCCAATACAATATTCTTGTAAATCATTTATGATCTATGGTATCATATAAAACATAGCAAATAGAGAAATAGATTATAGAAGGGAATATAATTTTCTAAATATTTAACAATACAAAAAGACCTCTGCAATATTAGTGGAAAGCTTTGCCTCCAAACAATAAAATCAGAATATCGTGCTATAAGTAAAATTAAATAATCATAATTTGAAATAATTCATTAAATACTCATACAATTATGAAGCTATTGTGTCGATAAAATGGCAGTATGGAATTTCAATCAATAATTAGAAAATGAAACTGTTGGACATCACTTTGTATCCCAGTTTCAAATTAATATGTAATATATATAGAGAGAGAACACTTTACATTGCAATGAAATAAAGTTAAATTTGTCAGGAATTCAAATTCAAACATAAACTGAGATCAAACGAACAATAAGTAATTGGTTATGTAAAGATGTATAATAAAAGAATTATGTAAATCACTATTGACACAGAATATAAAGAAAAATGTCAGAAAAAATCAGTTATTGTGTAAGAAAATAAATTTTTTAAGTAATTAGTATGTCAAAAATAAACTAATTTCTGAAATATAAGGTCAATCTCTTTGCAAATGAGGAAAACCAATCAAATTTATTACGCTATCTATGAGATAACGTCTAATGTAATATTCTTGTAAATAATTTATGGTCCATGCTATCATAAAAAACATAACCAATAGTGAAATAAATTATGAATGAAAAGACAACTTTCTAAATATTTAGCAAAACAAAAGGATTTTTCCAATATTAAGAGAATACTGTCCCTCCAATGAATAAAATTAGACACATCATGCTAAAAGTAAATTGAAATAATCAAAATTTGAAACAATTCCTTAAATATTCAAACAATTATGAACCAATTGTGTCAATCAAATAGCAGTACGCAATTTGAATCAATAAAAAGAAAATGAAACTGTGTGTTGAACACAACTCTCTATCTCAATTTCAAATGAATATGTAATCTAACTATGGAGAACACACTATATTGAATGAAATTAAGCTGAATTTGTCAGAAATTAAAACTCAAACATCACTTGACACCAAATAAACAGTAAATAAAAAGTTATATAGGATTTGTGATATAAATATTATGCAAATCCCTCATGATATGTATTGTAAAGAAAAATGTAAGAAAAAAATCAAGGTTACTCTGCAAGAAAATAAATTTTTGAAGTGATTAGTATTTCAAAAATAAACAAATTTCTAAATTATTATGTCAATCTGTTTGCACATGAACAAAACCAATGAAACTTTTAAATATATCTAAGAAATAAGGTCCAATGTAATATTCTTGTAATTTAATATTGGTCCATGGTATCATAAAAAACAGTGAAATACATTATATGAGAAAAGATAACTTACTAAATATTTAGCAAAACTAAAGACCTTTGTCACTATTAACAGAACACTTTCCTTCCAAGGAATACAATCAAACACATCGTGCTAAAAGTAAAATGAAATAATCAAAATTTGAAATAATTCCTTAAATATTAAAACAATTATGAAACAATTGTGTAAATAAAATGGCAGTATGCAATTTGAATCAATAATTAGTAATGAAAATGTGTGTTTTACATGATCTTGTATACCAATTTCAAATGAATATGTAATCTACATATAGGGAACACTTTATTTTGCAATGAAATAAACCTGAAAGTGTGAGGAATTAAAACTCAAACATGACTTGACAACAAATAAAGAATAAATGAAAGGTTATATAGGATTTGTTGCATAAGAATTATGTAAATCACTATTGGTATGGAATGTAAAGCAAAATGTAAGAAGGAATCAAACTTATTCTACATGTAAATAATTATTTAAACTAATTAGTATGTCTAAAATAAACTAATTGCTAAAATATTAGGTCAATCTGTTTGCAATCAGCACAAACAATCAAATTCTTTAAGCTATTAAAGAGATAATATCCAATATAATATTCTTGTAAATCATTTATGATCTATGGTATCATATAAAACATAAGAAATAGAGAAAAACATTATAGAAGGGAATAAAATTTTCTAAATATTTAGCAATACAAAAAGACTTTTGCAGTATTAGAAGAAAGTTTTGCCTCCAAACAATAAAATCAGAACATCGTGCTATAAGTAAAAAGAAATCATCATAATTTGATATAATTCCTTAAATATTCATACAATTATGAAGGAATTGTGTCAATAAAATGACAATATGCAATTTGAATCAATAATTAGAAAATGAAACTGTGTGGACATCATTTTGTATCCCAGTTTCAAATGAATACGTAATCTATATATAGAGAACATTTTATAGTGCAATGAAATGAAGCTGAATTTGACAGGAATTAAAATTCAAACAAGGCCTGACAGCAAATGAACAATAAATGACAGGTTATGTAAGGATTTATGATAAAAGATTTATGTAAATAACTATTGATACAAAATATAAAGAAAAATGTAAGAAAAAATCATAGTTATTGTGCAAGAAAATAATTTTTTAAAATAATTAGTATGTCAAAAGTAAACTATTTTCTAAAATATTAGATCAATCTGCTTGCAAATGAGCAAAACTAATCAAACTTATTAAACCATGTATGAGATAATGTCTAATGTAATATTCTTGTCAACAATTTATGGCCCATGCTATCACAAAAAACATAACAAATAGTAAAATACATTATAGAAGAAAACATAACTTTCTAAATATTTAGCAAATTAAAAGGTCTTTTCCAAAATTAAGAGAACACTGTCCCTGCAAGGAATAAAATCAGACACATCATGCTAAAAGTATAATAAAATAATCAAAATTTCAAACAATTTCTAAAAACTCATAAAATTTAAAAGCAATTGCGTCAATAGAATGGCAGTATACGATTTGAATCAATAATTAGTAATTGAAAATGTGTGTTTTACATCACTTTTTATATAAATTTCAAATGAATATGTTATCTACATATAGGGAACACTTTATTTTGCAATGAAATAAACCTGAAAATGTGAGGAATTAAAACTCAAACATGACTTTAGAACAAATGAAGAATAAATGAAAGGTTATGTAGGATTTGTGGCATAAGAAATATGTATATTACTATTGGTATGAAATGTAAAGCAAAATTTAAGAAGGAATTAATTTTATTGTGCTTGTAAGTAAATATTTAAACTAATTAATATGTCTAAAATAAACTAATTTCTAAAATATTAGGTAACTCTGCTTGCAAAAGATCAAACAGATTGAATTATATATCAATTTATTTACCAATCAAACTTCTTATGCTATCTATGAGATAATGTCGAATGAAAAATTCTTGTAAATCATTTATAATCCATGGTATTATATAAAACATAAAAAGTAATGAAATATGTAATACAAGGGAAGATAAAGTTCTAAATATTAAGGAAAAGAAAACGACTTTTGCAATATTAAGAGAAAGCTTTGCCTCTAATCAATAAAATCTGACACATCATACTATAAATAAAATGAAATAATTATAACTTGAAATAATTCCTTAAATTTTTATGCAATTAAGATTGAATTGTATCAGTAAAATGGAAGTAAGCAATGAGTATCAATAATTAGAAAATGATATTGTGTGTTGAACATTACTTTCTATCACAATTTCAAATGAATATGTAATCCACCTATAGAGAACACTTGATATTGCAAAGACATAAAGCTGAATTTGTCAGAAATTAAAACTCAAACAGCACTTCACACCAAATGAACAAAAAATGAAAGGTTATGTAGGATTTGTAGTATAAGAATTATGTAAATCACTATTGATATGGAATGTAAAGAAAAATGTAACAAGGAATCAAACTTATTGTGCATGTAAATAAATATTTAAACTAATTAGTAGGTCTAAAATAAAGTAATTGCTAAAATATTAGATTAATCCGTTTGCAAATCGGCATAATCAATCAAATTGTTTAAGCTATTAAAGACATAATATCCAATACAATATTCTTGTAAATCATTTATGATCCATTGTATCATAAAAAACAAAACAAATAATAAAACACATTATAGAAGGGAATATAACTTTCTAAATATTTAGCAATACAAAAAGACTTTTGGAATATTAAGAGAAAGCATTGCCTCCAAGCAATACATCAGCCACTTTGTGCTATAAGTAAAATGAAATAATCATAATTTGAAATAATTCCTTAAATATTCATAGAATTGTGAAGCGAGTCTGTGAATAAAATAGCAGTATGCAATTTGAATCAATAATTAGAAAATGAAACTGTGTGGACATCACTTTGTATTCCAATTTAAATTAATATGTAATCTACATATAGAGAACACTTTATAATGCAATGAAATTAAGCTGAATTTGTCAGAAATGAAAACTCTAACATCACTTGACATCATATGAACAGTTAATAAAAGGATATATAGGATTTGTAGTATAAGAGTTATTCAAATCATTAGTGATATGTATTGTAAAGAAAAATGTAAGAAATAATCAAGGTTATTGTGCAAGAAAATAAATTTTTGAAGTAATTAGTATTTCAAAAATAAACTAATTTCTAAATTATTAGGACAATCTGTTTGCAAATGAACAAAACCAATGAAACTTTTAAAGATATCTATGAGATAGTATCCAATGTAATATTCTTGTAATTCATTAATGGTCCATGGTATCATAAAAAACATAACAAAATGTGAAATACATTATATGAGAAAAGATAACTTACTAAATATTTAGCAAAACAAAAGGACTTTTATAATATTAAGAGAACACTCTTCCTCCAAGGCATAACATCAGACTCATCATGCTATAAGAAAAAACAAATAATCAAAATTTGAAATACTTCCTTAAATATTCATACAATTATGAAGCAATTGTGTCAATAAAGCATCAGTATGCAGTTTGAATCAATAATTAGGAAATGAAAATGTGTGGACACCACTTTGTATCCCAGTTTCAAATGAATATGTAATCTAAATATAGAGAACACTTTATTTTTCAATGAAATAAACCTGAAAGTGTGAGGAATAAAAACTCAAACATGACTTGACAACAAATGAAGAATAAATGAAAGGTTATGTAGGATTTGTCGCATAAGAATTATGTAAATCACTATTGGTATGGAATGTAAAGCAAAATATGATAGAATCAAACTTATTGTGCATGTAAATAATTATTTAAACTAATTAGTATGTCTAAAATAAACTAATTGCTAAAATATTAGGTCAATCTGTTTGCAAATCAGCATAATCAATCAAATTGTTTAAGCTATTAAAGAGATAATATCAATATAATATTCTTGTAAATCATTTATGATCTACGGTATCATATAAAACATAAGAAATAGAAAAATACATTATAGAAGGGAATATAATTTTCTAAATATTTAGCAATACAAAAAGACTTTTGCAATATTAGAGGAAAGCTTTGCCTCCAAACAATAAAATCAGAACATCGTGCTATAAGTAAAATGAAATCATCATAATTTGATATAATTCCTTAAATATTCATACAATTATGAAGGAATTGTGTCGATAAAATGACAGAGTGCAATTTGAATCAATAATTAGAAAATGAAACTGTGTGGACATCACTTTGTATCCCTGTTTCAAATGAATACGTAATCTATATATAGAGAACATTTTATAGTGCAATGAAATGAAGCTGAATTTGACAGGAATTAAAATTCAAACAAGGCCTGACAGCAAATGAACAATAAATGACAGGTTATGTAAGGATTTATGATAAAAGATTTATGTAAATAACTATTGATACAAAATATAAAGAAAAATGTAAGAAAAAATCATAGTTATTGTGCAAGAAAATAATTTTTTAAAATAATTAGTATGTCAAAAGTAAACTATTTTCCAAAATATTAGATCAATCTGCTTGCAAATGAGCAAAACTAATCAAACTTATTAAACCATGTATGAGATAATGTCTAATGTAATATTCTTGTCAACAATTTATGGTCCATGCTATCACAAAAAACATAACAAATAGTAAAATACATTATAGAAGAAAATATAACTTTCTAAATGTTTAGCAAATTAAAAGGTCTTTTCCAAAATTAAGAGAACACTGTCCCTGCAAGGAATAAAATTAGACACATCATGCTAAAAGTATAATAAAATAATCAAAATTTCAAACAATTTCTAAAATACTCATAAAATTTAAAAGCAATTGTGTCAATAGAATGGCAGTATACGATTTGAATCAATAATTAGTAATTGAAAATGTGTGTTTTACATCACTTTTTATATAAATTTCAAATGAATATGTTATCTACATATAGGGAACACTTTATTTTGCAATGAAATAAACCTGAAAATGTGAGGAATTAAAACTCAAACATGACTTTAGAACAAATGAAGAATAAATGAAAGGTTATGTAGGATTTGTGGCATAAGAATTATGTATATTACTATTGGTATGAAATGTAAAGCAAAATTTAAGAAGGAATTAATTTTATTGTGCTTATAAGTAAATATTTAAACTAATTAATATGTCTAAAATAAACTAATTTCTAAAATATTAGGTAACTCTGTTTGCAAAAGAGCAAACAGATTGAATTATATATCAATTTATTTACCAATCAAACTTCTTATGCTATCTATGAGATAATGTTGAATGAAAAATTCTTGTAAATCATTTATAATCCATGGTATTATATAAAACATAAAAAGTAATGAAATATGTAATACAAGGGAAGATAAAGTTCTAAATATTAAGGAAAAGAAAACGACTTTTGCAATATTAAGAGAAAGCTTTGCCTCTAATCAATAAAATCTGACACATCATACTATAAATAAAATGAAATAATTATAACTTGAAATAATTCCTTAAATTTTTATGCAATTAAGATTGAATTGTATCAGTAAAATGGAAGTAAGCAATTTGTATCAATAATTAGAAAATGATATTGTGTGTTGAACATTACTTTCTATCACAATTTCAAATGAATATGTAATCCACCTATAGAGAACACTTGATATTGCAAAGATATAAAGCTGAATTTGTCAGAAATTAAAACTCAAACAGCACTTCACACCAAATGAACAAAAAATGAAAGGTTATGTAGGATTTGTAGTATAAGAATTATGTAAATCACTATTGATATGGAATGTAAAGAAAAACGTAACAAGGAATCAAACTTATTGTGCATGTAAATAAATATTTAAACTAATTAGTATGTCTAAAATAAAGTAATTGCTAAAATATTAGATTAATCCGTTTGCAAATCGGCATAATCAATCAAATTGTTTAAGCTATTAAAGACATAATATCCAATACAATATTCTTGTAAATCATTTATGATCCATTGTATCATAAAAAACAAAACAAATAATAAAACACATTATAGAAGGGAATATAACTTTCTAAATATTTAGCAATACAAAAAGACTTTTGGAATATTAAGAGAAAGCATTGCCTCCAAGCAATACATCAGCCACTTTGTGCTATAAGTAAAATGAAATAATCATAATTTGAAATAATTCCTTAAATATTCATAGAATTGTGAAGCGAGTCTGTGAATAAAATAGCAGTATGCAATTTGAATCAATAATTAGAAAATGAAACTGTGTGGACATCACTTTGTATTCCAATTTAAATTAATATGTAATCTACATATAGAGAACACTTTATAATGCAATGAAATTAAGCTGAATTTGTCAGAAATGAAAACTCTAACATCACTTGACATCATATGAACAGTAAATAAAAGGATATATAGGATTTGTAGTATAAGAGTTATTCAAATCATTAGTGATATGTATTGTAAAGAAAAATGTAAGAAATAATCAAGGTTATTGTGCAAGAAAATAAATTTTTGAAGTAATTAGTATTTCAAAAATAAACTAATTTCTAAATTATTAGGACAATCTGTTTGCAAATGAACAAAACCAATGAAACTTTTAAAGATATCTATGAGATAGTATCGAATGTAATATTCTTGTAATTCATTAATGGTCCATGGTATCATAAAAAACATAACAAAATGTGAAATACATTATATGAGAAAAGATAACTTACTAAATATTTAGCAAAACAAAAGGACTTTTATAATATTAAGAGAACACTCTTCCTCCAAGGCATAACATCAGACTCATCATGCTATAAGAAAAAACAAATAATCAAAATTTGAAATACTTCCTTAAATATTCATACAATTATGAAGCAATTGTGTCAATAAAGCATCAGTATGCAGTTTGAATCAATAATTAGGAAATGAAAATGTGTGGACAACACTTTGTATCCCAGTTTCAAATGAATATGTAATCTAAATATAGAGAACACTTTATTTTTCAATGAAATAAACCTGAAAGTGTGAGGAATAAAAACTCAAACATGACTTGACAACAAATGAAGAATAAATGAAAGGTTATGTAGGATTTGTCGCATAAGAATTATGTAAATCACTATTGGTATGGAATGTAAAGCAAAATATAAGATAGAATCAAACTTATTGTGCATGTAAATAATTATTTAAACTAATTAGTATGTCTAAAATAAACTAATTGCTAAAATATTAGGTCAATCTGTTTGCAAATCAGCATAATCAATCAAATTGTTAAAGCTATTAAAGAGATAATATCCGATATAATATTCTTGTAAATCATTTATGATCTACGGTATCATATAAAACATAAGAAATAGAAAAATACATTATAGAAGGGAATATAATTTTCTAAATATTTAGCAATACAAAAAGACTTTTGCAATATTAGAGGAAAGCTTTGCCTCCAAACAATAAAATCAGAACATCGTGCTATAAGTAAATTAAATCATCATAATTTGATATAAATCCTTAAATATTCATACAATTATGAAGGAATTGTGTCGATAAAATGACAGAGTGCAATTTGAATCAATAATTAGAAAATGAAACTGTGTGGACATCACTTTGTATCCCAGTTTCAAATGAATATGTAATCTATATATAGAGAACATTTTATATTGCAATGAAATGAAGCTGAATTTGGCAGTAATTAAAATGCAAACCAGACCTGACAGCAAATGAACAATAGATGAAAGGTTTTGTCAGTATTTATGATAAAAGATGTATGAAAATCACTACTGATATAGAATATAAAGAAAAATGTAAGAAAATAAAATCAAAGTTATTGTGCAAGAAAATAATTTTTTCTACTAATTAGTAAGTCAAAAGTAAAATAATTTCTAAAATATTAAGTCAATCTGCTAGCAAATGAGCAAAACTAATCAAACTTATTAAGCTATGTATGAGATAATATCTAATGTAATATTCTTCTCAATAATTTATGGCCCATGCTATCACAAAAAACATAACAAATAGTAAAATACATTATAGAAGAAAACATAACTTTCTAAATATTTAGCAAATTAAAAGGACTTTTCCAAAATTAAGAGAACACTGTCCCTGCAAGGAATAAAATCAGACACATCATGCTAAAAGTATAATAAAATAATCAAAATTTCAAACAATTTCTAAAATACTCATAAAATTTAAAAGCAATTGCATCAATAGAATGGCAGTATACGATTTGAATCAATAATTAGTAATTGAAAATGTGTGTTTTACATCACTTTTTATATAAATTTCAAATGAATATGTTATCTACATATAGGGAACACTTTATTTTGCAATGAAATAAACCTGAAAATGTGAGGAATTAAAACTCAAACATGACTTTAGAACAAATGAAGAATAAATGAAAGGTTATGTAGGATTTGTGGCATAAGAATTATGTATATTACTATTGGTATGAAATGTAAAGCAAAATGTAAGAAGGAATCAATATTATTGTGCAGGTAAATAAATATTTAAACTAATTAATATGTCTAAAATAAACTAATTTCTAAAATATTAGGTAACTCTGTTTGCAAAAGAGCAAACAGATTGAATTATATATCAATTTATTTACCAATCAAACTTCTTATGCTATCTATGAGATAATGTTGAATGAAAAATTCTTGTAAATCATTTATAATCCATGGTATTATATAAAACATAAAAAGTAATGAAATATGTAATACAAGGGAAGATAAAGTTCTAAATATTAAGGAAAAGAAAACGACTTTTGCAATATTAAGAGAAAGCTTTGCCTCTAATCAATAAAATCTGACACATCATACTATAAATAAAATGAAATAATTATAACTTGAAATAATTCCTTAAATTTTTATGCAATTAAGATTGAATTGTATCAGTAAAATGGAAGTAAGCAATTTGTATCAATAATTAGAAAATGATATTGTGTGTTGAACATTACTTTCTATCACAATTTCAAATGAATATGTAATCCACCTATAGAGAACACTTGATATTGCAAAGATATAAAGCTGAATTTGTCAGAAATTAAAACTCAAACAGCACTTCACACCAAATGAACAAAAAATGAAAGGTTATGTAGGATTTGTAGTATAAGAATTATGTAAATCACTATTGATATGGAATGTAAAGAAAAACGTAACAAGGAATCAAACTTATTGTGCATGTAAATAAATATTTAAACTAATTAGTATGTCTAAAATAAAGTAATTGCTAAAATATTAGATTAATCCGTTTGCAAATCGGCATAATCAATCAAATTGTTTAAGCTATTAAAGACATAATATCCAATACAATATTCTTGTAAATCATTTATGATCCATTGTATCATAAAAAACAAAACAAATAATAAAACACATTATAGAAGGGAATATAACTTTCTAAATATTTAGCAATACAAAAAGACTTTTGGAATATTAAGAGAAAGCATTGCCTCCAAGCAATACATCAGCCACTTTGTGCTATAAGTAAAATGAAATAATCATAATTTGAAATAATTCCTTAAATATTCATAGAATTGTGAAGCGAGTCTGTGAATAAAATAGCAGTATGCAATTTGAATCAATAATTAGAAAATGAAACTGTGTGGACATCACTTTGTATTCCAATTTAAATTAATATGTAATCTACATATAGAGAACACTTTATAATGCAATGAAATTAAGCTGAATTTGTCAGAAATGAAAACTCTAACATCACTTGACATCATATGAACAGTAAATAAAAGGATATATAGGATTTGTAGTATAAGAGTTATTCAAATCATTAGTGATATGTATTGTAAAGAAAAATGTAAGAAATAATCAAGGTTATTGTGCAAGAAAATAAATTTTTGAAGTAATTAGTATTTCAAAAATAAACTAATTTCTAAATTATTAGGACAATCTGTTTGCAAATGAACAAAACCAATGAAACTTTTAAAGATATCTATGAGATAGTATCCAATGTAATATTCTTGTAATTCATTAATGGTCCATGGTATCATAAAAAACATAACAAAATGTGAAATACATTATATGAGAAAAGATAACTTACTAAATATTTAGCAAAACAAAAGGACTTTTATAATATTAAGAGAACACTCTTCCTCCAAGGCATAACATCAGACTCATCATGCTATAAGAAAAAACAAATAATCAAAATTTGAAATACTTCCTTAAATATTCATACAATTATGAAGCAATTGTGTCAATAAAGCATCAGTATGCAGTTTGAATCAATAATTAGGAAATGAAAATGTGTGGACAACACTTTGTATCCCAGTTTCAAATGAATATGTAATCTAAATATAGAGAACACTTTATTTTTCAATGAAATAAACCTGAAAGTGTGAGGAATAAAAACTCAAACATGACTTGATAACAAATGAAGAATAAATGAAAGGTTATGTAGGATTTGTCGCATAAGAATTATGTAAATCACTATTGGTATGGAATGTAAAGCAAAATATAAGATAGAATCAAACTTATTGTGCATGTAAATAATTATTTAAACTAATTAGTATGTCTAAAATAAACTAATTGCTAAAATATTAGGTCAATCTGTTTGCAAATCAGCATAATCAATCAAATTGTTAAAGCTATTAAAGAGATAATATCCGATATAATATTCTTGTAAATCATTTATGATCTACGGTATCATATAAAACATAAGAAATAGAAAAATACATTATAGAAGGGAATATAATTTTCTAAATATTTAGCAATACAAAAAGACTTTTGCAATATTAGAGGAAAGCTTTGCCTCCAAACAATAAAATCAGAACATCGTGCTATAAGTAAATTAAATCATCATAATTTGATATAAATCCTTAAATATTCATACAATTATGAAGGAATTGTGTCGATAAAATGACAGAGTGCAATTTGAATCAATAATTAGAAAATGAAACTGTGTGGACATCACTTTGTATCCCAGTTTCAAATGAATATGTAATCTATATATAGAGAACATTTTATATTGCAATGAAATGAAGCTGAATTTGGCAGTAATTAAAATGCAAACCAGACCTGACAGCAAATGAACAATAGATGAAAGGTTTTGTCAGTATTTATGATAAAAGATGTATGAAAATCACTACTGATATAGAATATAAAGAAAAATGTAAGAAAATAAAATCAAAGTTATTGTGCAAGAAAATAATTTTTTCTACTAATTAGTAAGTCAAAAGTAAAATAATTTCTAAAATATTAAGTCAATCTGCTAGCAAATGAGCAAAACTAATCAAACTTATTAAGCTATGTATGAGATAATATCTAATGTAATATTCTTCTCAATAATTTATGGCCCATGCTATCACAAAAAACATAACAAATAGTAAAATACATTATAGAAGAAAACATAACTTTCTAAATATTTAGCAAATTAAAAGGACTTTTCCAAAATTAAGAGAACACTGTCCCTGCAAGGAATAAAATCAGACACATCATGCTAAAAGTATAATAAAATAATCAAAATTTCAAACAATTTCTAAAATACTCATAAAATTTAAAAGCAATTGCATCAATAGAATGGCAGTATACGATTTGAATCAATAATTAGTAATTGAAAATGTGTGTTTTACATCACTTTTTATATAAATTTCAAATGAATATGTTATCTACATATAGGGAACACTTTATTTTGCAATGAAATAAACCTGAAAATGTGAGGAATTAAAACTCAAACATGACTTTAGAACAAATGAAGAATAAATGAAAGGTTATGTAGGATTTGTGGCATAAGAATTATGTATATTACTATTGGTATGAAATGTAAAGCAAAATGTAAGAAGGAATCAATATTATTGTGCAGGTAAATAAATATTTAAACTAATTAATATGTCTAAAATAAACTAATTTCTAAAATATTAGGTAACTCTGTTTGCAAAAGAGCAAACAGATTGAATTATATATCAATTTATTTACCAATCAAACTTCTTATGCTATCTATGAGATAATGTTGAATGAAAAATTCTTGTAAATCATTTATAATCCATGGTATTATATAAAACATAAAAAGTAATGAAATATGTAATACAAGGGAAGATAAAGTTCTAAATATTAAGGAAAAGAAAACGACTTTTGCAATATTAAGAGAAAGCTTTGCCTCTAATCAATAAAATCTGACACATCATACTATAAATAAAATGAAATAATTATAACTTGAAATAATTCCTTAAATTTTTATGCAATTAAGATTGAATTGTATCAGTAAAATGGAAGTAAGCAATTTGTATCAATAATTAGAAAATGATATTGTGTGTTGAACATTACTTTCTATCACAATTTCAAATGAATATGTAATCCACCTATAGAGAACACTTGATATTGCAAAGATATAAAGCTGAATTTGTCAGAAATTAAAACTCAAACAGCACTTCACACCAAATGAACAAAAAATGAAAGGTTATGTAGGATTTGTAGTATAAGAATTATGTAAATCACTATTGATATGGAATGTAAAGAAAAATGTAACAAGGAATCAAACTTATTGTGCATGTAAATAAATATTTAAACTAATTAGTATGTCTAAATAAAGTAATTGCTAAAATATTAGATTAATCCGTTTGCAAATCGGCATAATCAATCAAATTGTTTAAGCTATTAAAGACATAATATCCAATACAATATTCTTGTAAATCATTTATGATCCATTGTATCATAAAAAACAAAACAAATAATAAAACACATTATAGAAGGGAATATAACTTTCTAAATATTTAGCAATACAAAAAGACTTTTGGAATATTAAGAGAAAGCATTGCCTCCAAGCAATACATCAGCCACTTTGTGCTATAAGTAAAATGAAATAATCATAATTTGAAATAATTCCTTAAATATTCATAGAATTGTGAAGCGAGTCTGTGAATAAAATAGCAGTATGCAATTTGAATCAATAATTAGAAAATGAAACTGTGTGGACATCACTTTGTATTCCAATTTAAATTAATATGTAATCTACATATAGAGAACACTTTATAATGCAATGAAATTAAGCTGAATTTGTCAGAAATGAAAACTCTAACATCACTTGACATCATATGAACAGTAAATAAAAGGATATATAGGATTTGTAGTATAAGAGTTATTCAAATCATTAGTGATATGTATTGTAAAGAAAAATGTAAGAAATAATCAAGGTTATTGTGCAAGAAAATAAATTTTTGAAGTAATTAGTATTTCAAAAATAAACTAATTTCTAAATTATTAGGACAATCTGTTTGCAAATGAACAAAACCAATGAAACTTTTAAAGATATCTATGAGATAGTATCGAATGTAATATTCTTGTAATTCATTAATGGTCCATGGTATCATAAAAAACATAACAAAATGTGAAATACATTATATGAGAAAAGATAACTTACTAAATATTTAGCAAAACAAAAGGACTTTTATAATATTAAGAGAACACTCTTCCTCCAAGGCATAACATCAGACTCATCATGCTATAAGAAAAAACAAATAATCAAAATTTGAAATACTTCCTTAAATATTCATACAATTATGAAGCAATTGTGTCAATAAAGCATCAGTATGCAGTTTGAATCAATAATTAGGAAATGAAAATGTGTGGACAACACTTTGTATCCCAGTTTCAAATGAATATGTAATCTAAATATAGAGAACACTTTATTTTTCAATGAAATAAACCTGAAAGTGTGAGGAATAAAAACTCAAACATGACTTGACAACAAATGAAGAATAAATGAAAGGTTATGTAGGATTTGTCGCATAAGAATTATGTAAATCACTATTGGTATGGAATGTAAAGCAAAATATAAGATAGAATCAAACTTATTGTGCATGTAAATAATTATTTAAACTAATTAGTATGTCTAAAATAAACTAATTGCTAAAATATTAGGTCAATCTGTTTGCAAATCAGCATAATCAATCAAATTGTTAAAGCTATTAAAGAGATAATATCCGATATAATATTCTTGTAAATCATTTATGATCTACGGTATCATATAAAACATAAGAAATAGAAAAATACATTATAGAAGGGAATATAATTTTCTAAATATTTAGCAATACAAAAAGACTTTTGCAATATTAGAGGAAAGCTTTGCCTCCAAACAATAAAATCAGAACATCGTGCTATAAGTAAATTAAATCATCATAATTTGATATAAATCCTTAAATATTCATACAATTATGAAGGAATTGTGTCGATAAAATGACAGAGTGCAATTTGAATCAATAATTAGAAAATGAAACTGTGTGGACATCACTTTGTATCCCAGTTTCAAATGAATATGTAATCTATATATAGAGAACATTTTATATTGCAATGAAATGAAGCTGAATTTGGCAGTAATTAAAATGCAAACCAGACCTGACAGCAAATGAACAATAGATGAAAGGTTTTGTCAGTATTTATGATAAAAGATGTATGAAAATCACTACTGATATAGAATATAAAGAAAAATGTAAGAAAATAAAATCAAAGTTATTGTGCAAGAAAATAATTTTTTCTACTAATTAGTAAGTCAAAAGTAAAATAATTTCTAAAATATTAAGTCAATCTGCTAGCAAATGAGCAAAACTAATCAAACTTATTAAGCTATGTATGAGATAATATCTAATGTAATATTCTTCTCAATAATTTATGGCCCATGCTATCACAAAAAACATAACAAATAGTAAAATACATTATAGAAGAAAACATAACTTTCTAAATATTTAGCAAATTAAAAGGACTTTTCCAAAATTAAGAGAACACTGTCCCTGCAAGGAATAAAATCAGACACATCATGCTAAAAGTATAATAAAATAATCAAAATTTCAAACAATTTCTAAAATACTCATAAAATTTAAAAGCAATTGCATCAATAGAATGGCAGTATACGATTTGAATCAATAATTAGTAATTGAAAATGTGTGTTTTACATCACTTTTTATATAAATTTCAAATGAATATGTTATCTACATATAGGGAACACTTTATTTT
The DNA here is from genome assembly GCF_947563725.1 of Argiope bruennichi. Classification (NCBI taxonomy): domain Eukaryota; kingdom Metazoa; phylum Arthropoda; class Arachnida; order Araneae; family Araneidae; genus Argiope; species Argiope bruennichi. The sequence goes on along the minus strand of NC_079162.1, from coordinate 42,109,939 downwards.
GCAATGAAATAAACCTGAAAATGTGAGGAATTAAAACTCAAACATGACTTTAGAACAAATGAAGAATAAATGAAAGGTTATGTAGGATTTGTGGCATAAGAATTATGTATATTACTATTGGTATGAAATGTAAAGCAAAATGTAAGAAGGAATCAATATTATTGTGCAGGTAAATAAATATTTAAACTAATTAATATGTCTAAAATAAACTAATTTCTAAAATATTAGGTAACTCTGTTTGCAAAAGAGCAAACAGATTGAATTATATATCAATTTATTTACCAATCAAACTTCTTATGCTATCTATGAGATAATGTTGAATGAAAAATTCTTGTAAATCATTTATAATCCATGGTATTATATAAAACATAAAAAGTAATGAAATATGTAATACAAGGGAAGATAAAGTTCTAAATATTAAGGAAAAGAAAACGACTTTTGCAATATTAAGAGAAAGCTTTGCCTCTAATCAATAAAATCTGACACATCATACTATAAATAAAATGAAATAATTATAACTTGAAATAATTCCTTAAATTTTTATGCAATTAAGATTGAATTGTATCAGTAAAATGGAAGTAAGCAATTTGTATCAATAATTAGAAAATGATATTGTGTGTTGAACATTACTTTCTATCACAATTTCAAATGAATATGTAATCCACCTATAGAGAACACTTGATATTGCAAAGATATAAAGCTGAATTTGTCAGAAATTAAAACTCAAACAGCACTTCACACCAAATGAACAAAAAATGAAAGGTTATGTAGGATTTGTAGTATAAGAATTATGTAAATCACTATTGATATGGAATGTAAAGAAAAATGTAACAAGGAATCAAACTTATTGTGCATGTAAATAAATATTTAAACTAATTAGTATGTCTAAATAAAGTAATTGCTAAAATATTAGATTAATCCGTTTGCAAATCGGCATAATCAATCAAATTGTTTAAGCTATTAAAGACATAATATCCAATACAATATTCTTGTAAATCATTTATGATCCATTGTATCATAAAAAACAAAACAAATAATAAAACACATTATAGAAGGGAATATAACTTTCTAAATATTTAGCAATACAAAAAGACTTTTGGAATATTAAGAGAAAGCATTGCCTCCAAGCAATACATCAGCCACTTTGTGCTATAAGTAAAATGAAATAATCATAATTTGAAATAATTCCTTAAATATTCATAGAATTGTGAAGCGAGTCTGTGAATAAAATAGCAGTATGCAATTTGAATCAATAATTAGAAAATGAAACTGTGTGGACATCACTTTGTATTCCAATTTAAATTAATATGTAATCTACATATAGAGAACACTTTATAATGCAATGAAATTAAGCTGAATTTGTCAGAAATGAAAACTCTAACATCACTTGACATCATATGAACAGTAAATAAAAGGATATATAGGATTTGTAGTATAAGAGTTATTCAAATCATTAGTGATATGTATTGTAAAGAAAAATGTAAGAAATAATCAAGGTTATTGTGCAAGAAAATAAATTTTTGAAGTAATTAGTATTTCAAAAATAAACTAATTTCTAAATTATTAGGACAATCTGTTTGCAAATGAACAAAACCAATGAAACTTTTAAAGATATCTATGAGATAGTATCGAATGTAATATTCTTGTAATTCATTAATGGTCCATGGTATCATAAAAAAACATAACAAAATGTGAAATACATTATATGAGAAAAGATAACTTACTAAATATTTAGCAAAACAAAAGGACTTTTATAATATTAAGAGAACACTCTTCCTCCAAGGCATAACATCAGACTCATCATGCTATAAGAAAAAACAAATAATCAAAATTTGAAATACTTCCTTAAATATTCATACAATTATGAAGCAATTGTGTCAATAAAGCATCAGTATGCAGTTTGAATCAATAATTAGGAAATGAAAATGTGTGGACACCACTTTGTATCCCAGTTTCAAATGAATATGTAATCTAAATATAGAGAACACTTTATTTTTCAATGAAATAAACCTGAAAGTGTGAGGAATAAAAACTCAAACATGACTTGACAACAAATGAAGAATAAATGAAAGGTTATGTAGGATTTGTCGCATAAGAATTATGTAAATCACTATTGGTATGGAATGTAAAGCAAAATATAAGATAGAATCAAACTTATTGTGCATGTAAATAATTATTTAAACTAATTAGTATGTCTAAAATAAACTAATTGCTAAAATATTAGGTCAATCTGTTTGCAAATCAGCATAATCAATCAAATTGTTTAAGCTATTAAAGAGATAATATCCGATATAATATTCTTGTAAATCATTTATGATCTACGGTATCATATAAAACATAAGAAATAGAAAAATACATTATAGAAGGGAATATAATTTTCTAAATATTTAGCAATACAAAAAGACTTTTGCAATATTAGAGGAAAGCTTTGCCTCCAAACAATAAAATCAGAACATCGTGCTATAAGTAAATTAAATCATCATAATTTGATATAATTCCTTAAATATTCATACAATTATGAAGGAATTGTGTCGATAAAATGACAGAGTGCAATTTGAATCAATAATTAGAAAATGAAACTGTGTGGACATCACTTTGTATCCCAGTTTCAAATGAATATGTAATCTATATATAGAGAACATTTTATATTGCAATGAAATGAAGCTGAATTTGGCAGTAATTAAAATGCAAACCAGACCTGACAGCAAATGAACAATAGATGAAAGGTTTTGTCAGTATTTATGATAAAAGATGTATGAAAATCACTACTGATATAGAATATAAAGAAAAATGTAAGAAAATAAAATCAAAGTTATTGTGCAAGAAAATAATTTTTTCTACTAATTAGTAAGTCAAAAGTAAAATAATTTCTAAAATATTAAGTCAATCTGCTAGCAAATGAGCAAAACTAATCAAACTTATTAAGCTATGTATGAGATAATATCTAATGTAATATTCTTCTCCATAATTTATGGCCCATGCTATCACAAAAAACATAACAAATAGTAAAATACATTATAGAAGAAAACATAACTTTCTAAATATTTAGCAAATTAAAAGGACTTTTCCAAAATTAAGAGAACACTGTCCCTGCAAGGAATAAAATCAGACACATCATGCTAAAAGTATAATAAAATAATCAAAATGTCAAACAATTTCTAAAATACTCATAAAATTTAAAAGCAATTGCATCAATAGAATGGCAGTATACGATTTGAATCAATAATTAGTAATTGAAAATGTGTGTTTTACATCACTTTTTATATAAATTTCAAATGAATATGTTATCTACATATAGGGAACACTTTATTTTGCAATGAAATAAACCTGAAAATGTGAGGAATTAAAACTCAAACATGACTTTAGAACAAATGAAGAATAAATGAAAGGTTATGTAGGATTTGTGGCATAAGAATTATGTATATTACTATTGGTATGAAATGTAAAGCAAAATGTAAGAAGGAATTAATTTTTTTGTGCTTATAAGTAAATATTTAAACTAATTAATATGTCTAAAATAAACTAATTTCTAAAATATTAGGTAACTCTGTTTGCAAAAGAGCAAACAGATTGAATTATATATCAATTTATTTACCAATCAGACTTCTTATGCTATCTATGAGATAATGTTGAATGAAAAATTCTTGTAAATCATTTATAATCCATGGTATTATATAAAACATAAAAAGTAATGAAATATGTAATACAAGGGAAGATAAAGTTCTAAATATTAAGGAAAAGAAAACGACTTTGCAATATTAAGAGAAAGCTTTGCCTCTAATCAATAAAATCTGACACATCATACTATAAATAAAATGAAATAATTATAACTTGAAATAATTCCTTAAATTTTTATGCAATTAAGATTGAATTGTATCAGTAAAATGGAAGTAAGCAATTTGTATCAATAATTAGAAAATGATATTGTGTGTTGAACATTACTTTCTATCACAATTTCAAATGAATATGTAATCCACCTATAGAGAACACTTGATATTGCAAAGATATAAAGCTGAATTTGTCAGAAATTAAAACTCAAACAGCACTTCACACCAAATGAACAAAAAATGAAAGGTTATGTAGGATTTGTAGTATAAGAATTATGTAAATCACTATTGATATGGAATGTAAAGAAAAACGTAACAAGGAATCAAACTTATTGTGCATGTAAATAAATATTTAAACTAATTAGTATGTCTAAAATAAAGTAATTGCTAAAATATTAGATTAATCCGTTTGCAAATCGGCATAATCAATCAAATTGTTTAAGCTATTAAAGACATAATATCCAATACAATATTCTTGTAAATCATTTATGATCCATTGTATCATAAAAAACAAAACAAATAATAAAACACATTATAGAAGGGAATATAACTTTCTAAATATTTAGCAATACAAAAAGACTTTTGGAATATTAAGAGAAAGCATTGCCTCCAAGCAATACATCAGCCACTTTGTGCTATAAGTAAAATGAAATAATCATAATTTGAAATAATTCCTTAAATATTCATAGAATTGTGAAGCGAGTCTGTGAATAAAATAGCAGTATGCAATTTGAATCAATAATTAGAAAATGAAACTGTGTGGACATCACTTTGTATTCCAATTTAAATTAATATGTAATCTACATATAGAGAACACTTTATAATGCAATGAAATTAAGCTGAATTTGTCAGAAATGAAAACTCTAACATCACTTGACATCATATGAACAGTAAATAAAAGGATATATAGGATTTGTAGTATAAGAGTTATTCAAATCATTAGTGATATGTATTGTAAAGAAAAATGTAAGAAATAATCAAGGTTATTGTGCAAGAAAATAAATTTTTGAAGTAATTAGTATTTCAAAAATAAACTAATTTCTAAATTATTAGGACAATCTGTTTGCAAATGAACAAAACCAATGAAACTTTTAAAGATATCTATGAGATAGTATCCAATGTAATATTCTTGTAATTCATTAATGGTCCATGGTATCATAAAAAACATAACAAAATGTGAAATACATTATATGAGAAAAGATAACTTACTAAATATTTAGCAAAACAAAAGGACTTTTATAATATTAAGAGAACACTCTTCCTCCAAGGCATAACATCAGACTCATCATGCTATAAGAAAAAACAAATAATCAAAATTTGAAATACTTCCTTAAATATTCATACAATTATGAAGCAATTGTGTCAATAAAGCATCAGTATGCAGTTTGAATCAATAATTAGGAAATGAAAATGTGTGGACACCACTTTGTATCCCAGTTTCAAATGAATATGTAATCTAAATATAGAGAACACTTTATTTTTCAATGAAATAAACCTGAAAGTGTGAGGAATAAAAACTCAAACATGACTTGACAACAAATGAAGAATAAATGAAAGGTTATGTAGGATTTGTCGCATAAGAATTATGTAAATCACTATTGGTATGGAATGTAAAGCAAAATATAAGATAGAATCAAACTTATTGTGCATGTAAATAATTATTTAAACTAATTAGTATGTCTAAAATAAACTAATTGCTAAAATATTAGGTCAATCTGTTTGCAAATCAGCATAATCAATCAAATTGTTTAAGCTATTAAAGAGATAATATCCAATATAATATTCTTGTAAATCATTTATGATCTACGGTATCATATAAAACATAAGAAATAGAAAAATACATTATAGAAGGGAATATAATTTTCTAAATATTTAGCAATACAAAAAGACTTTTGCAATATTAGAGGAAAGCTTTGCCTCCAAACAATAAAATCAGAACATCGTGCTATAAGTAAAATGAAATCATCATAATTTGATATAATTCCTTATATATTCATACAATTATGAAGGAATTGTGTCGATAAAATGACAGAGTGCAATTTGAATCAATAATTAGAAAATGAAACTGTGTGGACATCACTTTGTATCCCAGTTTCAAATGAATATGTAATCTATATATAGAGAACATTTTATATTGCAATGAAATGAAGCTGAATTTGGCAGTAATTAAAATGCAAACCAGACCTGACAGCAAATGAACAATAGATGAAAGGTTTTGTCAGTATTTATGATAAAAGATGTATGAAAATCACTACTGATATAGAATATAAAGAAAAATGTAAGAAAATAAAATCAAAGTTATTGTGCAAGAAAATAATTTTTTCAACTAATTAGTGAGTCAAAAGTAAAATAATTTCTAAAATATTAGATCAATCTGCTTGCAAATGAGCAAAACTAATCAAACTTATTAAGCTATGTATGAGATAATATCTAATGTAATATTCTTCTCAATAATTTATGGCCCATGCTATCACAAAAAACATAACAAATAGTAAAATACATTATAGAAGAAAACATAACTTTCTAAATATTTAGCAAATTAAAAGGACTTTTCCAAAATTAAGAGAACACTGTCCCTGCAAGGAATAAAATCAGACACATCATGCTAAAAGTATAATAAAATAATCAAAATTTCAAACAATTTCTAAAATACTCATAAAATTTAAAAGCAATTGCATCAATAGAATGGCAGTATACGATTTGAATCAATAATTAGTAATTGAAAATGTGTGTTTTACATCAATTTTTATATAAATTTCAAATGAATATGTTATCTACATATAGGGAACACTTTATTTTGCAATGAAATAAACCTGAAAATTTGAGGAATTAAAACTCAAACATGACTTTAGAACAAATGAAGAATAAATGAAAGGTTATGTAGGATTTGTGGCATAAGAATTATGTATATTACTATTGGTATGAAATGTAAAGCAAAATGTAAGAAGGAATCAATATTATTGTGCAGGTAAATAAATATTTAAACTAATTAATATGTCTAAAATAAACTAATTTCTAAAATATTAGGTAACTCGGTTTGCAAAAGAGCAAACAGATTGAATTATATATCAATTTATTTACCAATCAAACTTCTTATGCTATCTATGAGATAATGTCGAATGAAAAATTCTTGTAAATCATTTACAATCCATGGTATTATATAAAACATAAAAAGTAATGAAATGTGTAATACAAGGGAAGATAAAGTTCTAAATATTAAATAAAAGAAAACGACTTTTGCAATATTTAGAGAAAGCTTTGCCTCTAATCAATAAAATCTGACACATCATACTATAAATAAAATGAAATAATTATAACTTGAAATAATTCCTTAAATTTTTATGCAATTAAGATTGAATTGTATCAGTAAAATGGAAGTAAGCAATTTGTATCAATAATTAGAAAATGATATTGTGTGTTGAACATTACTTTCTATCACAATTTCAAATGAATATGTAATCCACCTATAGAAAACACTTGATATTGCAAAGATATAAAGCTGAATTTGTCAGAAATTAAAACTCAAACAGCACTTCACACCAAATGAACAAAAAATGAAAGGTTATGTAGGATTTGTAGTATAAGAATTATGTAAATCACTATTGATATGGAATGTAAAGAAAAATGTAACAAGGAATCAAACTTATTGTGCATGTAAATAAATATTTAAACTAATTAGTATGTCTAAAATAAAGTAATTGCTAAAATATTAGATTAATCCGTTTGCAAATCGGCATAATCAATCAAATTGTTTAAGCTATTAAAGACATAATATCCAATACAATATTCTTGTAAATCATTTATGATCCATTGTATCATAAAAAACAAAACAAATAATAAAACACATTATAGAAGGGAATATAACTTTCTAAATATTTAGCAATACAAAAAGACTTTTGGAATATTAAGAGAAAGCATTGCCTCCAAGCAATACATCAGCCACTTTGTGCTATAAGTAAAATGAAATAATCATAATTTGAAATAATTCCTTAAATATTCATAGAATTGTGAAGCGAGTCTGTGAATAAAATAGCAGTATGCAATTTGAATCAATAATTAGAAAATGAAACTGTGTGGACATCACTTTGTATTCCAATTTAAATTAATATGTAATCTACATATAGAGAACACTTTATAATGCAATGAAATTAAGCTGAATTTGTCAGAAATGAAAACTCTAACATCACTTGACATCATATGAACAGTAAATAAAAGGATATATAGGATTTGTAGTATAAGAGTTATTCAAATCATTAGTGATATGTATTGTAAAGAAAAATGTAAGAAATAATCAAGGTTATTGTGCAAGAAAATAAATTTTTGAAGTAATTAGTATTTCAAAAATAAACTAATTTCTAAATTATTAGGACAATCTGTTTGCAAATGAACAAAACCAATGAAACTTTTAAAGATATCTATGAGATAGTATCCAATGTAATATTCTTGTAATTCATTAATGGTCCATGGTATCATAAAAAACATAACAAAATGTGAAATACATTATATGAGAAAAGATAACTTACTAAATATTTAGCAAAACAAAAGGACTTTTATAATATTAAGAGAACACTCTTCCTCCAAGGCATAACATCAGACTCATCATGCTATAAGAAAAAACAAATAATCAAAATTTGAAATACTTCCTTAAATATTCATACAATTATGAAGCAATTGTGTCAATAAAGCATCAGTATGCAGTTTGAATCAATAATTAGGAAATGAAAATGTGTGGACACCACTTTGTATCCCAGTTTCAAATGAATATATAATCTAAATATAGAGAACACTTTATTTTTCAATGAAATAAACCTGAAAGTGTGAGGAATAAAAACTCAAACATGACTTGACAACAAATGAAGAATAAATGAAAGGTTATGTAGGATTTGTCGCATAAGAATTATGTAAATCACTATTGGTATGGAATGTAAAGCAAAATATAAGATAGAATCAAACTTATTGTGCATGTAAATAATTATTTAAACTAATTAGTATGTCTAAAATAAACTAATTGCTAAAATATTAGGTCAATCTGTTTGCAAATCAGCATAATCAATCAAATTGTTTAAGCTATTAAAGAGATAATATCCAATATAATATTCTTGTAAATCATTTATGATCTACGGTATCATATAAAACATAAGAAATAGAAAAATACATTATAGAAGGGAATATAATTTTCTAAATATTTAGCAATACAAAAAGACTTTTGCAATATTAGAGGAAAGCTTTGCCTCCAAACAATAAAATCAGAACATCGTGCTATAAGTAAAATGAAATCATCATAATTTGATATAATTCCTTAAATATTCATACAATTATGAAGGAATTGTGTCGATAAAATGACAGAGTGCAATTTGAATCAATAATTAGAAAATGAAACTGTGTGGACATCACTTTGTATCCCAGTTTCAAATGAATATGTAATCTATATATAGAGAACATTTTATATTGCAATGAAATGAAGCTGAATTTGGCCGTAATTAAAATGCAAACCAGACCTGACAGCAAATGAACAATAGATGAAAGGTTTTGTCAGTATTTATGATAAAAGATGTATGAAAATCACTACTGATATAGAATATAAAGAAAAATGTAAGAAAATAAAATCAAAGTTATTGTGCAAGAAAATAATTTTTTCTACTAATTAGTAAGTCAAAAGTAAAATAATTTCTAAAATATTAAGTCAATCTGCTAGCAAATGAGCAAAACTAATCAAACTTATTAAGCTATGTATGAGATAATATCTAATGTAATATTCTTCTCCATAATTTATGGCCCATGCTATCACAAAAAACATAACAAATAGTAAAATACATTATAGAAGAAAACATAACTTTCTAAATATTTAGCAAATTAAAAGGACTTTTCCAAAATTAAGAGAACACTGTCCCTGCAAGGAATAAAATCAGACACATCATGCTAAAAGTATAATAAAATAATCAAAATTTCAAACAATTTCTAAAATACTCATAAAATTTAAAAGCAATTGCATCAATAGAATGGCAGTATACGATTTGAATCAATAATTAGTAATTGAAAATGTGTGTTTTACATCAATTTTTATATAAATTTCAAATGAATATGTTATCTACATATAGGGAACACTTTATTTTCAATGAAATAAACCTGAAAATGTGAGGAATTAAAACTCAAATATGACTTTAGAACAAATGAAGAATAAATGAAAGGTTATGTAGGATTTGTGGCATAAGAATTATGTATATTACTATTGGTATGAAATGTAAAGTAAAAATGTAAGAAGGAATTAATTTTTTTGTGCTTATAAGTAAATATTTAAACTAATTAATATGTCTAAAATAAACTAATTTCTAAAATATTAGGTAACTCTGTTTGCAAAAGAGCAAACAGATTGAATTATATATCAATTTATTTACCAATCAAACTTCTTATGCTATCTATGAGATAATGTTGAATGAAAAATTCTTGTAAATCATTTATAATCCATGGTATTATATAAAACATAAAAAGTAATGAAATATGTAATACAAGGGAAGATAAAGTTCTAAATATTAAGGAAAAGAAAACGACTTTTGCAATATTAAGAGAAAGCTTTGCCTCTAATCAATAAAATCTGACACATCATACTATAAATAAAATGAAATAATTATAACTTGAAATAATTCCTTAAATTTTTATGCAATTAAGATTGAATTGTATCAGTAAAATGGAAGTAAGCAATTTGTATCAATAATTAGAAAATGATATTGTGTGTTGAACATTACTTTCTATCACAATTTCAAATGAATATGTAATCCACCTATAGAGAACACTTGATATTGCAAAGATATAAAGCTGAATTTGTCAGAAATTAAAACTCAAACAGCACTTCACACCAAATGAACAAAAAATGAAAGGTTATGTAGGATTTGTAGTATAAGAATTATGTAAATCACTATTGATATGGAATGTAAAGAAAAACGTAACAAGGAATCAAACTTATTGTGCATGTAAATAAATATTTAAACTAATTAGTATGTCTAAAATAAAGTAATTGCTAAAATATTAGATTAATCCGTTTGCAAATCGGCATAATCAATCAAATTGTTTAAGCTATTAAAGACATAATATCCAATACAATATTCTTGTAAATCATTTATGATCCATTGTATCATAAAAAACAAAACAAATAATAAAACACATTATAGAAGGGAATATAACTTTCTAAATATTTAGCAATACAAAAAGACTTTTGGAATATTAAGAGAAAGCATTGCCTCCAAGCAATACATCAGCCACTTTGTGCTATAAGTAAAATGAAATAATCATAATTTGAAATAATTCCTTAAATATTCATAGAATTGTGAAGCGAGTCTGTGAATAAAATAGCAGTATGCAATTTGAATCAATAATTAGAAAATGAAACTGTGTGGACATCACTTTGTATTCCAATTTAAATTAATATGTAATCTACATATAGAGAACACTTTATAATGCAATGAAATTAAGCTGAATTTGTCAGAAATGAAAACTCTAACATCACTTGACATCATATGAACAGTAAATAAAAGGATATATAGGATTTGTAGTATAAGAGTTATTCAAATCATTAGTGATATGTATTGTAAAGAAAAATGTAAGAAATAATCAAGGTTATTGTGCAAGAAAATAAATTTTTGAAGTAATTAGTATTTCAAAAATAAACTAATTTCTAAATTATTAGGACAATCTGTTTGCAAATGAACAAAACCAATGAAACTTTTAAAGATATCTATGAGATAGTATCCAATGTAATATTCTTGTAATTCATTAATGGTCCATGGTATCATAAAAAACATAACAAAATGTGAAATACATTATATGAGAAAAGATAACTTACTAAATATTTAGCAAAACAAAAGGACTTTTATAATATTAAGAGAACACTCTTCCTCCAAGGCATAACATCAGACTCATCATGCTATAAGAAAAAACAAATAATCAAAATTTGAAATACTTCCTTAAATATTCATACAATTATGAAGCAATTGTGTCAATAAAGCATCAGTATGCAGTTTGAATCAATAATTAGGAAATGAAAATGTGTGGACACCACTTTGTATCCCAGTTTCAAATGAATATGTAATCTAAATATAGAGAACACTTTATTTTTCAATGAAATAAACCTGAAAGTGTGAGGAATAAAAACTCAAACATGACTTGACAACAAATGAAGAATAAATGAAAGGTTATGTAGGATTTGTCGCATAAGAATTATGTAAATCACTATTGGTATGGAATGTAAAGCAAAATATAAGATAGAATCAAACTTATTGTGCATGTAAATAATTATTTAAACTAATTAGTATGTCTAAAATAAACTAATTGCTAAAATATTAGGTCAATCTGTTTGCAAATCAGCATAATCAATCAAATTGTTTAAGCTATTAAAGAGATAATATCCAATATAATATTCTTGTAAATCATTTATGATCTACGGTATCATATAAAACATAAGAAATAGAAAAATACATTATAGAAGGGAATATAATTTTCTAAATATTTAGCAATACAAAAAGACTTTTGCAATATTAGAGGAAAGCTTTGCCTCCAAACAATAAAATCAGAACATCGTGCTATAAGTAAAATGAAATCATCATAATTTGATATAATTCCTTATATATTCATACAATTATGAAGGAATTGTGTCGATAAAATGACAGAGTGCAATTTGAATCAATAATTAGAAAATGAAACTGTGTGGACATCACTTTGTATCCCAGTTTCAAATGAATATGCAATCTATATATAGAGAACATTTTATATTGCAATGAAATGAAGCTGAATTTGGCAGTAATTAAAATGCAAACCAGACCTGACAGCAAATGAACAATAGATGAAAGGTTTTGTCAGTATTTATGATAAAAGATGTATGAAAATCACTACTGATATAGAATATAAAGAAAAATGTAAGAAAATAAAATCAAAGTTATTGTGCAAGAAAATAATTTTTTCAACTAATTAGTGAGTCAAAAGTAAAATAATTTCTAAAATATTAGATCAATCTGCTTGCAAATGAGCAAAACTAATCAAACTTATTAAGCTATGTATGAGATAATATCTAATGTAATATTCTTCTCAATAATTTATGGCCCATGCTATCACAAAAAACATAACAAATAGTAAAATACATTATAGAAGAAAACATAACTTTCTAAATATTTAGCAAATTAAAAGGACTTTTCCAAAATTAAGAGAACACTGTCCCTGCAAGGAATAAAATCAGACACATCATGCTAAAAGTATAATAAAATAATCAAAATTTCAAACAATTTCTAAAATACTCATAAAATTTAAAAGCAATTGCATCAATAGAATGGCAGTATACGATTTGAATCAATAATTAGTAATTGAAAATGTGTGTTTTACATCAATTTTTATATAAATTTCAAATGAATATGTTATCTACATATAGGGAACACTTTATTTTGCAATGAAATAAACCTGAAAATTTGAGGAATTAAAACTCAAACATGACTTTAGAACAAATGAAGAATAAATGAAAGGTTATGTAGGATTTGTGGCATAAGAATTATGTATATTACTATTGGTATGAAATGTAAAGCAAAATGCAAGAAGGAATCAATATTATTGTGCAGGTAAATAAATATTTAAACTAATTAATATGTCTAAAATAAACTAATTTCTAAAATATTAGGTAACTCGGTTTGCAAAAGAGCAAACAGATTGAATTATATATCAATTTATTTACCAATCAAACTTCTTATGCTATCTATGAGATAATGTCGAATGAAAAATTCTTGTAAATCATTTACAATCCATGGTATTATATAAAACATAAAAAGTAATGAAATGTGTAATACAAGGGAAGATAAAGTTCTAAATATTAAATAAAAGAAAACGACTTTTGCAATATTTAGAGAAAGCTTTGCCTCTAATCAATAAAATCTGACACATCATACTATAAATAAAATGAAATAATTATAACTTGAAATAATTCCTTAAATTTTTATGCAATTAAGATTGAATTGTATCAGTAAAATGGAAGTAAGCAATTTGTATCAATAATTAGAAAATGATATTGTGTGTTGAACATTACTTTCTATCACAATTTCAAATGAATATGTAATCCACCTATAGAAAACACTTGATATTGCAAAGATATAAAGCTGAATTTGTCAGAAATTAAAACTCAAACAGCACTTCACACCAAATGAACAAAAAATGAAAGGTTATGTAGGATTTGTAGTATAAGAATTATGTAAATCACTATTGATATGGAATGTAAAGAAAAATGTAACAAGGAATCAAACTTATTGTGCATGTAAATAAATATTTAAACTAATTAGTATGTCTAAAATAAAGTAATTGCTAAAATATTAGATTAATCCGTTTGCAAATCGGCATAATCAATCAAATTGTTTAAGCTATTAAAGACATAATATCCAATACAATATTCTTGTAAATCATTTATGATCCATTGTATCATAAAAAACAAAACAAATAATAAAACACATTATAGAAGGGAATATAACTTTCTAAATATTTAGCAATACAAAAAGACTTTTGGAATATTAAGAGAAAGCATTGCCTCCAAGCAATACATCAGCCACTTTGTGCTATAAGTAAAATGAAATAATCATAATTTGAAATAATTCCTTAAATATTCATAGAATTGTGAAGCGAGTCTGTGAATAAAATAGCAGTATGCAATTTGAATCAATAATTAGAAAATGAAACTGTGTGGACATCACTTTGTATTCCAATTTAAATTAATATGTAATCTACATATAGAGAACACTTTATAATGCAATGAAATTAAGCTGAATTTGTCAGAAATGAAAACTCTAACATCACTTGACATCATATGAACAGTAAATAAAAGGATATATAGGATTTGTAGTATAAGAGTTATTCAAATCATTAGTGATATGTATTGTAAAGAAAAATGTAAGAAATAATCAAGGTTATTGTGCAAGAAAATAAATTTTTGAAGTAATTAGTATTTCAAAAATAAACTAATTTCTAAATTATTAGGACAATCTGTTTGCAAATGAACAAAACCAATGAAACTTTTAAAGATATCTATGAGATAGTATCCAATGTAATATTCTTGTAATTCATTAATGGTCCATGGTATCATAAAAAACATAACAAAATGTGAAATACATTATATGAGAAAAGATAACTTACTAAATATTTAGCAAAACAAAAGGACTTTTATAATATTAAGAGAACACTCTTCCTCCAAGGCATAACATCAGACTCATCATGCTATAAGAAAAAACAAATAATCAAAATTTGAAATACTTCCTTAAATATTCATACAATTATGAAGCAATTGTGTCAATAAAGCATCAGTATGCAGTTTCAATCAATAATTAGGAAATGAAAATGTGTGGACACCACTTTGTATCCCAGTTTCAAATGAATATATAATCTAAATATAGAGAACACTTTATTTTTCAATGAAATAAACCTGAAAGTGTGAGGAATAAAAACTCAAACATGACTTGACAACAAATGAAGAATAAATGAAAGGTTATGTAGGATTTGTCGCATAAGAATTATGTAAATCACTATTGGTATGGAATGTAAAGCAAAATATAAGATAGAATCAAACTTATTGTGCATGTAAATAATTATTTAAACTAATTAGTATGTCTAAAATAAACTAATTGCTAAAATATTAGGTCAATCTGTTTGCAAATCAGCATAATCAATCAAATTGTTTAAGCTATTAAAGAGATAATATCCAATATAATATTCTTGTAAATCATTTATGATCTACGGTATCATATAAAACATAAGAAATAGAAAAATACATTATAGAAGGGAATATAATTTTCTAAATATTTAGCAATACAAAAAGACTTTTGCAATATTAGAGGAAAGCTTTGCCTCCAAACAATAAAATCAGAACATCGTGCTATAAGTAAAATGAAATCATCATAATTTGATATAATTCCTTAAATATTCATACAATTATGAAGGAATTGTGTCGATAAAATGACAGAGTGCAATTTGAATCAATAATTAGAAAATGAAACTGTGTGGACATCACTTTGTATCCCAGTTTCAAATGAATATGTAATCTATATATAGAGAACATTTTATATTGCAATGAAATGAAGCTGAATTTGGCCGTAATTAAAATGCAAACCAGACCTGACAGCAAATGAACAATAGATGAAAGGTTTTGTCAGTATTTATGATAAAAGATGTATGAAAATCACTACTGATATAGAATATAAAGAAAAATGTAAGAAAATAAAATCAAAGTTATTGTGCAAGAAAATAATTTTTTCTACTAATTAGTAAGTCAAAAGTAAAATAATTTCTAAAATATTAAGTCAATCTGCTAGCAAATGAGCAAAACTAATCAAACTTATTAAGCTATGTATGAGATAATATCTAATGTAATATTCTTCTCCATAATTTATGGCCCATGCTATCACAAAAAACATAACAAATAGTAAAATACATTATAGAAGAAAACATAACTTTCTAAATATTTAGCAAATTAAAAGGACTTTTCCAAAATTAAGAGAACACTGTCCCTGCAAGGAATAAAATCAGACACATCATGCTAAAAGTATAATAAAATAATCAAAATTTCAAACAATTTCTAAAATACTCATAAAATTTAAAAGCAATTGCATCAATAGAATGGCAGTATACGATTTGAATCAATAATTAGTAATTGAAAATGTGTGTTTTACATCAATTTTTATATAAATTTCAAATGAATATGTTATCTACATATAGGGAACACTTTATTTTCAATGAAATAAACCTGAAAATGTGAGGAATTAAAACTCAAATATGACTTTAGAACAAATGAAGAATAAATGAAAGGTTATGTAGGATTTGTGGCATAAGAATTATGTATATTACTATTGGTATGAAATGTAAAGCAAAATTTAAGAAGGAATTAATTTTATTGTGCTTATAAGTAAATATTTAAACTAATTAATATGTCTAAAATAAACTAATTTCTAAAATATTAGGTAACTCTGTTTGCAAAAGAGCAAACAGATTGAATTATATATCAATTTATTTACCAATCAAACTTCTTATGCTATCTATGAGATAATGTTGAATGAAAAATTCTTGTAAATCATTTATAATCCATGGTATTATATAAAACATAAAAAGTAATGAAATATGTAATACAAGGGAAGATAAAGTTCTAAATATTAAGGAAAAGAAAACGACTTTTGCAATATTAAGAGAAAGCTTTGCCTCTAATCAATAAAATCTGACACATCATACTATAAATAAAATGAAATAATTATAACTTGAAATAATTCCTTAAATTTTTATGCAATTAAGATTGAATTGTATCAGTAAAATGGAAGTAAGCAATTTGTATCAATAATTAGAAAATGATATTGTGTGTTGAACATTACTTTCTATCACAATTTCAAATGAATATGTAATCCACCTATAGAGAACACTTGATATTGCAAAGATATAAAGCTGAATTTGTCAGAAATTAAAACTCAAACAGCACTTCACACCAAATGAACAAAAAATGAAAGGTTATGTAGGATTTGTAATATAAGAATTATGTAAATCACTATTGATATGAAATGTAAAGAAAAATGTAACAAAGAATCATGGTTATTGTGCAAGAAAATAAAATTTTAAACAAATTAGTAGTACAAAAATAAACTAATTTTTAAATTATTAGGTCAATCTATTTTCAAATGAAGAAAACCAAGCAAACTATTAAAGCTATCTATAAGATAATGTCCAATGTAATATACTTATAAATCATTTATGATCCATTGTATCATAAAAAACAAAACCAATAATAAAACGCATTATCGAAGGGAATATAACTTTCTAAATATTTAGCAATACAAAAAGACTTTTGGAATATTAAGAGAAAGCATTGCCTCCAAGCAATACATCAGCCACTTTGTGCTATGAAATAATCATAATTTGAAATAATTCCTTAAATATTCATAGAATTGTGAAGCGAGTCTGTGAATAAAATAGCAGTATGCAATTTGAATCAATGATTAGAAAATGAAACTGTGTGGACATCACTTTGTATCCCAGTTTCAAATGAATACGTAATCTATATATAGAGAACATTTTATAGTGCAATGAAATGAAGCTGAATTTGACAGGAATTAAAATTCAAACAAGGCCTGACAGCAAATGAACAATAAATGAAAGGTTATGTAAGGATTTATGATAAAAGATTTATGTAAATAACTACTGATACAAAATATAAAGAAAAATGTAAGAAAAAATCATAGTTATTGTGCATGTAAATAAATATTTAAACTAATTAGTATGTCTAAAATAAAGTAATTGCTAAAATATTAGATTAATCCGTTTGCAAATCGGCATAATCAATCAAATTGTTTAAGCTATTAAACACATAATATCCAATACAATATTCTTGTAAATCATTTATGATCCATTGTATCATAAAAAACAAAACAAATAATAAAACACATTATAGAAGGGAATATAACTTTCTAAATATTTAGCAATACAAAAAGACTTTTGGAATATTAAGAGAAAGCATTGCCTCCAAGCAATACATCAGCCACTTTGTGCTATAAGTAAAATGAAATAATCATAATTTGAAATAATTCCTTAAATATTCATAGAATTGTGAAGCGAGTCTGTGAATAAAATAGCAGTATGCAATTTGAATCAATAATTAGAAAATGAAACTGTGTGGACATCACTTTGTATTCCAATTTAAATTAATATGTAATCTACATATAGAGAACACTTTATAATGCAATGAAATTAAGCTGAATTTGTCAGAAATGAAAACTCTAACATCACTTGACATCATATGAACAGTAAATAAAAGGATATATAGGATTTGTAGTATAAGAGTTATTCAAATCATTAGTGATATGTATTGTAAAGAAAAATGTAAGAAATAATCAAGGTTATTGTGCAAGAAAATAAATTTTTGAAGTAATTAGTATTTCAAAAATAAACTAATTTCTAAATTATTATTACAATCTGTTTGCAAATGAACAAAACCAATGAAATTTTTAAAGATATCTATGAGATAGTATCCAATGTAATATTCTTGTAATTCATTAATGGTCCATGGTATCATAAAAAACATAACAAAATGTGAAATACATTATATGAGAAAAGATAACTTACTAAATATTTAGCAAAACAAAAGGACTTTTATAATATTAAGAGAACACTCTTTCTCCAAGGCATAACATCAGACTCATCATGCTATAAGAAAAAACAAATAATCAAAATTTGAAATACTTCCTTAAATATTCATACAATTATGAAGCAATTGTGTCAATAAAGCATCAGTATGCAGTTTGAATCAATAATTAGGAAATGAGAATGTGTGGACACCACTTTGTATCCCAGTTTCAAATGAATATGTAATCTAAATATAGAGAACACTTTATTTTTCAATGAAATAAACCTGAGAGTGTGAGGAATAAAAACTCAAACATGACTTGACAACAAATGAAGAATAAATGAAAGGTTATGTAGGATTTGTCGCATAAGAATTATGTAAATCACTATTGGTATGGAATGTAAAGCAAAATATAAGATAGAATCAAACTTATTGTGCATGTAAATAATTATTTAAACTAATTAGTATGTCTAAAATAAACTAATTGCTAAAATATTAGGTCAATCTGTTTGCAAATCAGCATAATCAATCAAATTGTTTAAGCTATTAAAGAGATAATATCCAATATAATATTCTTGTAAATCATTTATGATCTACGGTATCATATAAA
Source organism: Argiope bruennichi (assembly GCF_947563725.1). Classification (NCBI taxonomy): domain Eukaryota; kingdom Metazoa; phylum Arthropoda; class Arachnida; order Araneae; family Araneidae; genus Argiope; species Argiope bruennichi. The sequence continues at coordinate 42,090,390 of NC_079162.1, read as the reverse complement.
ACATAAGAAATAGAAAAATACATTATAGAAGGGAATATAATTTTCTAAATATTTAGCAATACAAAAAGACTTTTGCAATATTAGAGGAAAGCTTTGCCTCCAAACAATAAAATCAGAACATCATGCTATAAGTAAAATGAAATCATCATAATTTGATATAATTCCTTAAATATTCATACAATTATGAAGGAATTGTGTCGATAAAATGACAGTGTGCAATTTGAATCAATAATTAGAAAATGAAACTGTGTGGACATCACTTTGTATCCCAGTTTCAAATGAATATGTAATCTATACATAGAGAACATTTTATATTGCAATGAAATGAAGCTGAATTTGGCAGTAATTAAAATGCAAACCAGACCTGACAGCAAATGAACAATAGATGAAAGGTTTTGTCAGTATTTATGATAAAAGATGTATGAAAATCACTATTGATATAGAATATAAAGAAAAATGTAAGAAAATAAAATCAAAGTTATTGTGCAAGAAAATAATTTTTTCAACTAATTAGTAAGTCAAAAGTAAAATAATTTCTAAAATATTAGGTCAATCTGCTAGCAAATGAGCAAAACTAATCAAACATTAAGCTATGTATGAGATAATATCTAATGTAATATTCTTCTCAATAATTTATGGCCCATGCTATCACAAAAAACATAACAAATAGTAAAATACATTATAGAAGAAAACATAACTTTCTAAATATTTAGCAAATTAAAAGGACTTTTCCAAAATTAAGAGAACACTGTCCCTGCAAGGAATAAAATCAGACACATCATGCTAAAAGTATAATAAAATAATCAAAATTTCAAACAATTTCTTAAACACTCATAAAATTATGAAGCAATTGCGTCAATAGAATGGCAGTATACAATTTGAATCAATAATTAGTAATGAAAATGTGTTTTACATCACTTTGTATATAAATTTCAAATGAATATGTTATCTACATATAGTGAACACTCTATTTTGCAATGAAATAAACCTGAAAGTGTGAGGAATTAAAACTCAAACATGACTTGAGAACAAATGAAGAATAAATGAAAGGTTATGTAGGATTTGTGGCATAAGAATTATGTAAATTACTATTGGTATGAAATGTAAAGCAAAATTTAAGAAGGAATTAATTTTATTGTGCTTGTAAGTAAATATTTAAACTAATTAATATGTCTAAAATAAACTAATTTCTAAAATATTAGCTAACTCTGTTTGCAAAAGAGCAAACAGATTGAATTATTTACCAATTTATTTAACAATCAAACTTTTTATGCTATCTATGAGATAATGTCGAATGAAAAATTCTTGTAAATCATTTATAATCCATGGTATTATATAAAACAAAAAGTAATGAAATATGTAATACAAGGGAAGATAAAATTCTAAATATTTAGGAAAAGAAATGACTTTTGCAATATTAAGAGAAAGCTTGCGCTCTAATCAATAAAATCTGACACATCATACTATAAATAAAATGAAATAATTATAACTTGAAATAATTCCTTAAATTTTTATCCAATTAAGATTGAATTGTGTCAGTAAAATGGCAGTACGCAATTTCAAACAATAATTAGAAAATGATATTCTGTGTTGAACATTACTTTCTATCTCGATTTCAAATCAATATGTAATCTACCTACAGAGAACACTTGATATTGCAAAGAAATAAAGCTGAATTTGTCAGAAATTAAAACTCAAACATCAATTCACACCAAATGAACAATAAAGGAAAGGTTATGTAGGATTTGTGGCATAAGAATTCTGTGAATCACTATTGGTATGGAATGTAAAGCAAAATGTAAGAAGGAATCAAACTTATTGTGTATGTATATAAATATTTAAACTAATAAGTATGTCTAAAATAAAGTAATTTCTTAAATATTAGGTCAATCTGTTTGCAAATGAGCAAACAGATTGAATTATTCACTGATTTATTGACCAATTAAACTTTTTAACATAATGTCCAATGTAATTTTCTTGTAAATAATTTATGTTCCATGGTATTATATAAAACAAAAGAAATAGCGAAATATGTAATATAAGGGAAGATAAGGTTCTAAATATTTAGGAAAACAATGGACTTTTGCAATATTAAGAGAAAGCTTTGCCTCCAATCAATAAAATCAGAGACATCATGCTATCATAACATTAAAGGTTATGTGTGGATTTGTGATATATAAATTATAATAGTTATTTTATGTGTAATGTCAAGCAAAATGTAACAAATAAAGTTTGTCATGCAAGAATATAAACATTTCAAATTCTTAATAAATCAAAATTTAAAAAGATTTTTAAAATATTAGATTAATTTGTTGACAAATGAGCAAAATCAATCAGATTTCTTTAAGCTATCAATGGCATAATGTCCAATTTAATATTCTAGTTAATGGAATCAAATATCGTTCCTGGGAATCAAATAAAAATATAAATCATATAAAACAGAACAAATAGTCAAATGCAATAAAAAAGAGATGATAACTTTCTAAATTTTTAACAAGAACAAAATTAAAAATTAAAAACACATTTGAGTTGTTACGAGAAAATTTTGTCTAAAAATAATAAAATCCGACTCATCATAAAATAAATAGAATGGAATAATAATTTTTTTGAAATAATTTCCTAAATATTCCTAAAATTTTTAAAGAATTGTGTGAATAAAATATCAGTATGGAATTTATATGAATAATTGGAAAATAAAAATGTGTGTTTAATATCCGTTTTTATTCGAATTTCATGTGAATATGTAATATACATAGAGAGAATGCTTAATATTGCGATGAAATAAAGCTGTATTTTATTTGAATCCAAAACTAAATACAACTTGACATCAAATGGGGAAAAAAACAGAAAAGAGTATTGCCCCATTTGAGAGTAATCAATAAGCTGAATTTCAGTGGAATTAATACAAAACATGACTTGAGAACAAAAGAACAATAAATGAAAGCTAAAGTGAGGATTTGTGATATAAGAATTATGAAATTTACTATTGGTGTAGTGTATCATGCAGAAGAAACTGCTTCTGAAGGGAAAAAAATATTTCAAATACTTAGAAAATCAAAGCGAAACAAATTTTTAAAATATTAAGTCAATCATCTTTTCGTCAATAAGCAAAACGAGTTAGACTGTTTAAGCTATCAATGATATAAATGTTGAGATTTGCGGAAACAGTTTGTTCTGTTCTCCAAATAAAGCTTTTAAAAAGTAAAAATGATCTGACATCTAAATTGACACCAACTGCTTTCTATTCTTTTATTTTGACTCTGATTTTTACATGTTGCCACATTGTACTACAAGAAAGTAAGACAATGCTTTAAACCTGCTTTTACCAGTTTAGTCTCTTTTAACAATAAAGTCCAATTTAATATTTATGTAAATCATTTATGATTCTCGGTATCATATAGAACATAAGAAATAGACAAATCTTTTAAAAGAGAGCAGAAACGTTTTTTAAATAATCAGAAAAACAATTTTGACTATCAAAATTTGACTGTAAGTAAAAAAATCAGACACTCATGCTAGAAATAAATTTTATAATAATCATTTGTATATAGTTTTTTTCACTTTCATACAATTATTAAACAGTTGTGTTAAAATAATACAGTGTATCTTTCATTCGATTATTGGAAAATAAAAATTAGTAAAAAACAATTAAGCCTTTATTCCAAAAAAAAAAAAAAAAAAAAAGAATAATAATACTTCAAATGCTTAGTAAATCAAATCTAATTGCAATATTAGGAGAGTCTGAAGTCCAAACAGCAGAAACAATCAGACTGTTCATGTTATACGTTTGCAATAATAAAAAATCAATAAACGAAGTGGATACAATATTCTTCGTAAATTTTACTGATATTGAATAGAACATTATTTGAAAAGTAACATTGAAGTATGAATAGAAAGATTTTAATGAATGCAAAATACACTGCTATAAAAATGTATGTGGAAATCGGTTGAATAATACAGAAAAAGTAAAGATAATTCAAGCAATTTAATTGCAGAAGAGGATTTAGAATATCAGTCTATAACTAATTCAGCATGAATAAATTTAAAAATTACAATTAAATTTCACAATTCATAGAAAATAAACATGTTTTTAATTTTAGTTTCAAAGGACTACTATGTTCAAAAAAAAAAAAATGTGAAGATAAGTAAGAGAGTAATGGAAGCACTCCATTTTCTGATGATCTCGTACCTCTAATACAAGAACACACAAAGACAAAAGTAGATCACAAAGAAAATACTTATACTCTGTTTCACCCTAACTTGGCAGTATTGTAAAAGGTAGAAAATGTGACGCTCCGCGTTGGGAAAGAGTTCCCCATCAATTCCGGCTTTAAAATAGTTAAAATGAGCAGGAATTTATCAAATAATATCATAAATTACAGAAAACCTTTTTTTATCAATATGTATTTAAAATTATTCTCAAGTTAGAAGTTCTTGTCTGTTAAGTATTTTGTAAATAAAGCGAACGAATAAAACTGAAAGATTGACATAATGAATTCCACTTTGGCTAGAACCGGTCTTCAAGGTCAAATATTTGGCGCGCTTTTCTTTTACGTCTTCGCCAACTCAACTTCAATCAGTTCGCCACCATTATCATCTTTCGTACTTTTTTATTCTCTCTTTTTTAGCAGCTGATTTTTTTGATACTATTAATCGCATTAGTAGTTATTAATTTTGTTTGGTGAATATTTATTCGATTCGTCATTTCTATTAACTTCTAAAATGTTTGAAAAAGAGAAAGTGTTTTCACCGACTACGCTGTGCACACATTCAAGACGAGTGAAACCAACAAAAAGTGCAACATGTAAAAACATATTAAATGTTTATTCTTGACTCCGAGAAAACCCTTAAGATTCTATCAATCAAATCGTTGATAAAGTTTCGCATCTTACAGATGTTTCGCAATGAACAGTTTTCCTTTTGAAAAAAGAAATAAAGGCATCCTTTAAGTACCCCTGGAAAGAAGCGACCAGGCTCAGTAAGATAAACATTCAGGTCTTGTAAAATATGATGATTTTACATTATTCTGTATTTGACGAAAACTCCATGCATTTTTTTCGCAGAAATGAGATCCCAACATTAGATAAAGTTTTAAAAGATGTGAACGATGATACAGATATCTTTTCGAAAAACATTAGCCGAACTACGCTTCACAGAATATTGAAAGATATATTGTTTTCTTTTGAGAAACGGTGAAACGAAATGAAATAACTTTAATGATTTATTAAAATAATGTGTCAATAATATTGAAAAAATAATGAAAATAAGGAAACAATTAATTCTCCGATAAAGTGATAATATGATAAAGTAAATAAATATTTACTATTTGGCGAAAAATTTGCGAGATAAAGTTTCGCCAGCGATCTGCATTTCTAGTAACTTTGTACTTTAAAGTAACCCTGTTTCCCTGACGACGACTGCGATTCGGCATGCCTAGAATATACACTACTGCCAAGTTAGGGTGAAACAGAGTATAGTACATTACAACAGTATAATAATGTAACCACTTAGTTTCATGAAACAAGAAAATATAAATGGTAAACTTACAGATTCCTTAATAAATAATAATTTCCTTTTCTAAAAATTAGATGATTCATAAATATTTGTAAGTAATATTCTGAGTAAAAAAAAGTGAAAAACAAGCAGTGGAATTATAATTATTAATTGCTATTATTGATTCTAAAAGTATAACTTAAGTCAGTAAATTAAACAAGTCAGATAAAAATTTGAAAAGCTTATGCATGATAAATTTTGTCAAAATCGGATAATACGAAAAATTTCACTTTCCGTCTACATTAAGTCTGGAAGAAAGGAAAATGAAAATTTTCAAAGCGTTGCTTAACAACAAGAACAAACAACAAAAGTTTCAGAAGTAAAGAAAGAATTTTTTTAGAGCTTCTTGAGTCGACTTTTTCGATTTCAATTATTATATCTTTTCGTCGACTGTTTTTGAAGGTTTGTAATTTGGTGAGCCAATGTTGCGAAAGGATCCTGTTAATTATTTGGATGGCTAATTTCTTTGTCGTGTCCTTGTGAAAGACCCTATTCATTACAACAAAAGTTAGCCGAAATATTCCGATTTAGAAACAAAAACTTTTACATATAGTGAGGATATACACAATCTAGCTTTTACACCACTGTCTGATTTTTAATAGAGTATGTAATTGCACATTACATCATTTTGTTTCAGAATTTAAATATCATATTATACATAGCTGACTCTTTCCTTTATCAAATTTTCTGTATCTATTCAATAAGAATTCTTATTAGATGTTTCTCAATCCTGTCTGAAGTTTATTTTATAAAGTTTTGATTTTCACTGTGGCTCTGCTTCTCATGTGTGCTACACTTGCTGGAAATAGAAGCTTTCCATACAATCCAAGAACATAGGAATGATTAATATAGTTATTTTTCAGAAAGATACACTAATATTGACAATATTGATTTGTCAGATGAAGATAAATAGAGCTCTATATTTAATGATTAAAGTATATATATGTGTGCCAGCACTAAAAAATTCACAAAAGAGGAGTTCAATAAATGGATAAGAGACCTTGGACTGTTCAGAGCTTTCAGCATTTAGATTAAAGGAGTTGGAAAATGGGGGAAAATTCGTCTGAAGCGTAATATTAAGATAACAGTTTATAGAATTAGATTGAAGAAAATTGTAGTGATTGGATTTTGAAGCGTTAGGAAATAAACGTTCATAGATGGCGCTAGGCAACTAGCGCGAGTGTAATTAAAAAAGGGATGTCATTCGAATGTTGGCTCTTGGAGGAGAAGGAGTTACTGTGCAGAGTAACTCGAACGAATCTGAAATAAATCTGTTAAGTTTTCTATTTGCCTATTTATTGAAAGCACTCACGAACAAGCCACGACAAAAATTATATTTGTTTAATATGAAACATATATAAGTTATGCGTCTAGCGATTGTGGTAGGGTTGTTTTTTTACTGTGCGGAATGAATAATAATTAATTATGGGATTGTAAACTTGGCATTTTACTGACATTTTTTATGCTGAGTTAATGCAAAGATAGATGAACTGAGGTATATAGTTTTCAATGTACTGTCGCCTGAGGAAGTTCTTTCTATTCTTTTACTCGACATTTTTTTCCCTTTCAAATTTTTATTTGCGAATGTATTATTTTTCTGTTAATAGTTAATTATTTCAATCTGATTGCAATTATTAGTTTTAATTTGAGCGTTCGTGAACATTATGCATGTAGAAGATTCCATTCAAGGAAATAAACTTTACTGCGATAGAGAATTGCACTATGAAGACGAGACAGAGACATTAATCATGATTCGTTTTATAGAATGTTAAAACAAACTTAGAAGACGAGAAAATCTAGAAGAAAGGCAAAAAGGACTTGCAGCTTTGGTAGAATACTGTGATCGTATTCATCAGCAGCACTGTACAAGCAAAAACAATCAGAAATGAAAATTTTCAATTCACAGAAACTCAAATTTTTATCATTGACTTTTAATCTCACAATATATATATATAATTACATTATTACCAACCTGTATCTATAAAAATGGGCTCGTCCAGGAACCGAGGAACAAAACCACTGCGCGTGCACGCTGATGTTGGTGTATATAAAGCTACTATGCATTATAATTCTAAACATAGCGGGATTGGCGAAAGAATGAGAAAAGCAGCTGATTTATCAAACTTCGATAAAGATCAAATCGTTATGGCTCGGCGACTGGGAACATGAATACCAGAAATGTCGCGTTTAGAGGGCTGTTCACGTGTAGTTGTTGTGAGTACATATCGAAAGTGGTGTATGGATGGCGAAACGACAAGTCGCCGGATAGCGGTGTGTCGTCCACGGCTCATTGATTTTAGAGGAGAGCTGAGATTGCTACGCATTGTTCACCGTGACCGAAGAGCTACAGCAGCAGAAATCACCATCAGCTACAACAATGGCAACCGAGACAGTGTTTCTAAACACGCTGTGCAGCGTACATTGTTGCGTTTGGGTCTATGCAGCCGAAGGCCGAAGCATGTCCTTGCACTGACGGAACTTCACCGCCAGCTGCGTATGCAATGGGCCAAGAAACATCGGAATTGGATATTAGAAGAATGGAAGAAGGTTGCATAGTCCGACGTATCACGTTTTCTGATCCATCCCATCGACGGGCGTCTAAGAATACGCCGATTTCCAAAGGAAACCCTGGCTCCCGGATGCACAGTTGGACGGAGACAAGCCGGTGGCGGGGGATATTATGGTGTAGTCAATGTTTTCATGGAGCACATTAGTACCCTTTAAACACTATAGAATCACCATCAGCGTCGCTTGACGTCTGTGCGCTAAGCGAACATCGTTACAGATCAGGTTCACCCATTCATGACAATAGTATTTCCGATGGGGAATGATGTTTACCAACCAGATAAAGCATCATATCATAACGGTCGAGTCGTCAGAGAATGGCTCGAGGAATATTCCAATGATTTTCAAGTCATGTCTTGGCTTTCAAATTCAACTGACATTAATCCCAAAGAGCATTTGTGGTTCCAACTGAAAAATCAAATGCGTGCTGCCATGCTACCCTCTCGCAAAGTGAGGGAATTGCAGGACCAGTTGGTGAGCGCTTGATACCAGATACCTCAGACCTTGTGGAGTCAATGCCTACCTATCAGCACCTTCAAGGAGTCAATGCCTTGTTAGATGCTGGTAGTTTTGGGGACTAAAGCGTGACCTTCGAGAGACAAGGCCTGCTGGCTCTACGACACGCTCCTGCATGAGTCATCACTACTAGGCGATAGAGAAGCCAGTTAACAATCGTCACTCTGCACGTTTTCTGCGCGAAGTGAACGACGGCTGGCGTTTATTAGTGTTCATTTTTTTTCTATATATTTCTTGATCCAGGATGGTGTTATATTGAAATGGATGGGATGCTAAAGCAATTTTACGATACAAATTATTGAAGGTAAGTGTATTTCTTTTATAATCCTCAATATAAACCTAAAGTGTTATTGAATCTGTTACTGTTAAGCCTATTTGTTCATCACGTTCTGTTTTAACAACAAATTATAATTACGATTTAGTTTTTCAATATTATTTGTTCTCTCAATGATGTAGCGTTGTTTAAGAATGAACTTAATGAAATAAAAATAAATAGCTGTAATCAATTTATACAAATTCTCTATTTCTTTATGTCAAAAATCGAATCGATTTTTAGACTACCATTTGTTTATCTATGATAGACCTGTCAGGGTTCTTACTTATTCGATTCTTATTCATAATTTTGGTACAAAAATTCTGCTTAAATAAGCTCTTTATTAAATTTTTTCATCAATTAATCTCAAGATTATCTTTTGTTTACTATTTAGTTACATACAATTTATAAAGTTGCATCCATTATCTCTTAAGTATTTTTAATTTTAAGTGAGTTTTATTTTGAAAGTTACAATGTAGATTAATATCACTATGAATATCTATAAACAAAGAAATTTATATTACTTTATTTGAACTTTTATTTTAATTAAATCATTTATTTTTTGGTAAATAAACTTTACCTTTTCTTTAAAAAAAAAAAAAAAGCCATATAAATGCTCAGTTCTAGCTTGCCGTGGGAATTATGATGAAGAAAATAAAGTCGCTATTTTAGGATATAACACTAATGAGGCTTTAAAAGAGAAATGGCTGCATGCAATTCCAAGAAAAATGTTTACCATTACAAAGAATTCTAAGGTTAGTAAAAATTAGCATTGATAATTAATACGTTTTAATATTTTGAAATAGTTTCACTTATTTTTAGGTGTAAAATATTATAATTTGTGTTAGTTAAAGTCTTAATTTTTGGAAAAATAAATTTAATGTCATTCTGATTAATTAAAATTTATTTAAGATGCATTAATTTTAGTTCAATCCTAGCTTCACTATTTTGTTAATGTAAAATATAGGCCACTCAGATTTATTTTTTAAAAAATAAAGCATGAAAATAATTGATTTTTAAGCAGTAGTTTAAAACATTTTTAGAACTTAAAAAAAATTTCCTCTTGATTTGTAGGTTTATAAATATAAAAAGTTATTCTACATGACAGCGAACTTTTTCTGTTTTTTTTTTTTCCCTCTCTTTTTTTTTTTTCAGGTATGTGAAAGACTTTTTAAAGATGGTGAAGTGCTTTACAGAACTACTTTCTACAATGAAAGTACAGGTGAAACATTATGTGCTCCTCTGAAGAAGTCCAGGCTGAAAGAAAATGCTGTGCCAAGTATTTTTCCTGGCTGCCCAACATATTTGTCATCATCAACATCCTCAATTCGAGAGAGTCCTTCAAAAAAGAGGCAACGATTAGAACAAGTCCAAATTGAACGTTCCATAATTGAAAGCTTAAATTCCAAATAGAACTATGACAGCAAGACTGCATTTACTAATTTTAATGAATTAAAAAAATGTATTAAAGAAAATTTCTTTTCTTCCTTTTGGACTATTATTGAAAAGAATGAAAATTTGTTATTCATCCACCTATCTGTTAATGATGGCATTCCTACCATAACATATGCTGTAAGTATTAACAGTGATCTACTTTTAAATACATCATTTATGGGAGAAAGGATTTTGGAACACGAGCAATTCCTATTAACAATTAAAGTTAATAATATAAATCAAATATTTGATATTCTTGACTATTATGAAAAGGATCCCTGTGATAGATTATCAAGTTCATTGAATGTCAAAATTAATATTATTGAATCTATCATCAAAAATTCAGAAGATGTATTTACTGACAAATATAAATTTTTCTTTGAATTTTTTCTTGAGAAATTGCATCTGCTGAAGTGTAAACCTGAACGCCTTTTTTATATAGTACCTTTAATGAACCTTTTTTATATAGTACCTATTTTATATAGTAATGAACCTTTTTTATATAGTACATAAAAATAAGTGTTTATTAATCACATTTTAATAGTATTTCTATTTTGTATATGTATGAGTTCTGAATAGGATTCATACAAAACCCGACTTTTTGAAAAACCGGTTTTCAAATTCGATATTTCCAAAAAAACCGGTTTTAGCCGGTTTTCGAATTTTTGTCAAAAAAAAAAAAATGAATAGGGAAAAATATTTTATTTTTCCCTATTCAATTTTTTAAAAATTTTATTTTAATTTATATAAAATAACAAAAAACGAAATCAATATCGAAGTCAAAATATAAAAAACAAAATTAAAGATTACATATACATATTACGTACACAAAATAACGAAAATTCAAACAAAAATTTGAAATAATATTTATATTATTTTCACTAATTTTAATTTCACCTAAGAAAATGGGATTTTTAAAAACATAAAATATCCACTGAACGGTGGCTAAGTCTCGTTTTTATTTTGGACACAATATTGCCTGAAATTGAAAATACTCGTTCGCTAGTTACTGAGTTTGGCATCAAATTACAAATCTAAGTTTTTTGTTCTTTTATTCGTTTGTTCAAATAATGAAAATTCAGCTTTCAGTGTCTTTGGATTTGTAAGTTTTTCTTCAGGGTCTTCAAGAAACTAAACGATTATATTATTTCTGACAATTATTTTATGAACTGCTTTCAAATGATTATGTAGATTGTTCGTAGATGATCCTTTGCAGCTCAACATTTTATTACAATGATTTCAGATTGCCTTGTCTATCTCGTACTTTTTGAAACTATCCCAAACTTCCGACTCACTCATTTTTATCTAAAAATGAAATTAAAGTTATTGAATAAATATTTTTGACGTTTATTTTACAATTTTATTATTTTAACTATTAATATTAATGCAATTTAAAATAATCTAATCTACACATTTTCTAAGAATTTTGAAAAAAAAAAAAAAAAAAAAAACACTTCTTAATTTAATTCCGATGCTTGCTAAAGACATAATTTATGTTAAAACGTTGCGAAAGAAAATATGGAATATTTTAACACCCTGTGTTTTACTTAAAACTCCATTAAACAGAAGCCAGAATTTCTTATTTTGCACTAATTTTTGATAGAAGAAATTTATATAATAAAATTTAAATTTTAAAATGTAAAATAGAAAATATAAACATAAAAATTAAACATACTTAGTACTTACGTTATTTTTACCAAATGTAACAACTTAATATTTTGGTTTCCAGTTTTCACCTTCACAATATTAAGCAAACCTGTCGTGACTCGAGATGGATCGGATTCTGAGACCACATTTCGACAATCCCATTTCATTAAGGGGTGAGACGCGGAACAATGAGCACATTTGACCTTGGATTTCTCGTATTAGATACTATTTAGTTCTATTTTTTTTCCACGTATATGTGAGTGTTATGTCATTTCTGACAGCATTTTATTTTAACTGAATATTTCGTATTGATATGGCTAGTTCAAGTGGTGTAAAAAAAGCTTTCAGCAGTGGTACGAAGAAAATTTTATATGATATCATTAAATACTGTGATCAAGAAGCAGAAAACGGAGAATTATTTATTCCTTTCACACGTTCTTCGAAACGAGCCAGTCAAATTGCTGACGTTTCTATTACTACCGACTTCATACCGATAGACAAAACATCCGACGAGAAGCAAGAGATGAACTTTATCAAACTTTTATTTCACCTAGAAAAAAAAGTGAAAAGGGATGTTCATGAAAAACAAATTGACGAATTCGAGGCTCAACTGTGCAGTGCACAAGTACTGGCCAACGCAATTTGCAAAGTTGAAAAAATGTGTTTGCTGCCTGTTGCATAGAATGAATAGCAAATCAAATAAGTTCAAAATTAATGTTTACATAATAATATGAATGTTTAAAATCGGTTTTCTTGATTTAAAAACCGGTTTTCGAATATGACAAATTTACTTAAAAAAACCGGTTTTTTAAAACCGGGTTTGAAAACCGTCAAACCCTAGTTCTGAATAATTGTATTTTGTTTTCTTGCTATTATGTTGAAATAAATAAAAGTTTACTAATATATTTCTATTTTGTATATATATATTCTAAATAATTGTATTTTTATATACAGTACATAAAAATAATTGTTTATTAATCACATTTTAATAGTATTTCTATTTTGTATATGTACGAGTTCTGAATAATTGTATTTTTTTTTCTTGCTATTATGTTGAAATAAATAAATGTTAACTAATATGTGTCTTCATTTGGTTCATATTTTATAATTTCTTAATTCATTCATATTTATTAACTTAAATATGTTATTTCTTTATAAAAGTAGAGCTAATTTGCTATATTTTTTTAAGCAAACATTTCTAGTAAAAATTTTTTAATCCAATATTTATATAGAGCATAAAAAATGAATGAATAATCTCATCATGTTAATAATCAAATTTTTTGTTTACAGCAATTTTTATTTTCTACATGTAAATCTTTTACTATTAATTAGCTTCCTTTTTTTAAAAAATAAAATTCCTGAGAACTCAAAAGTTTCCATTTCAAAGAAAATTTAATGTAAACATCTATTTTACACAAACAGATAATAAATATTTCGTAAATTATCAATTATTATGCACTTATTTAATGATTCGATGAATGTGTTTTTAATAACGAAAGTTGTCAAGAAATTGTGATGTTCAATATCGGAAATTCTCAAACCGAGATTGTAATGATTTAAATGCCAAATTTTTTAAATACAAAGTAATATTTTTTAATTAGTATCTATGCAATTATTTGCTAATTTAGAGAATTGACGAAAATTGTCGAGGAAGCATAACGCTATACATCGCAAGTTACGCGTTATGTTTATCTCCGTCCTTATCGGAGAGTCCGCCTACCCGTGATGACTCATTACAACAGCCAGCAGGTCTTATCTCTCGGAGGTCACGGCTAAAGCTGGTCTTACATGTTATTAATAGGATGGTCATAATGTAATGGCTCTCCGTTTTCAAAAAATTTCAAAATTTAAAAAAATGATCTTTTTAATGATACCAATTAAATAATCGTGCTGAATTTTCATGAATTTTAGCACCTTTTTAAATATATATATATAAGTAATCAAAAATATATATAAGCATTATGGAATTAAAACCTATTATTGAAACAATCTAAAATTAAAATGATTTCGGAAT